>NC_057715.1:55171615-55176065 GCF_004010195.1 Chiloscyllium plagiosum
TTATATATTAATGATCTGGGTGAAGGGACTGGGGGCATTCTAGCGAAGTTTGCAGGTGATATGAAGTTAGGTGGACAGGCAGGTAGTACTGAGGAAGTGGGGAGGCTGCAGAAGGATCTAGACAGTTTGGAAGAGTGGTCCAGGAAATGGCTGATGGAATTCAATGTGAGCAAATGCGAGGTCTTGCACTTTGGAAAAAAGAATACAAGCATGGACTACTTTCTAAACGGTGAGAAAATTCGTAAAGCCAAAGTACAAAGGGATCTGGGAGTGCTAGTTGAGGATTCTCTAAAGATAAACATGCAGGTTGGGTCCGTGATTAAGAAAACGAATGCAATGTTGTCATTTATCTCAAGAGGGTTGGAATATAAAAGCACCGTTGTGCTACTGAGACTTTATAAAGCTCTAGTTAGGCCCCATTTGGAGTACTGTGTCCAGTTTTGGTCCCCACACCTCAGGAAAGACATACTTGCACTGGAGTGTGTCCAGCGGAGATTCACATGGATGATCCCTGGAATGGTAGGTCTAACATATGAGGAATCGCTGAGGATCCTGGGATTGTATTCATTGGAGTTTAGAAGATTAAGGGGAGATCTAATAGAAACTTACAAGATAATACATGGCTTGGCGAGGGTGGACGCTAGGAAATTGTTTCCGGTGGGCGAGGAGACTAGGACCTGTGGACACAGCCTTAGAATTAGAGGGGGTAAATTCAGAACAGAAATGCGGAGACATTTCTTCAGCCAGAGAGTGGTGGGCCTGTGGAATTCATTGCCGCAGAGTGCAGTGGAGGCTGGGACGCTAAATGTCTTCAAGGCAGAGATTGATAAATTCTTGATGTCACAAGGAATTAAGGGCTACGGGGAGAATGCGGGTAAGTGGAGTTGAAATGCCCATCTGCCATGATTGAATGGCGGAGTGGACCCGATGGGCCGAATGGCCTTACTTCCGCTCCTATGTCTTATGGTCTTATAGTCAAAACGTTTTAAGTGTTGGAGCTGCATTTATCGAATTATTATTCATCACACTACTGACTTTACCTTACACTTGGTAGTTGGGTCTTTGGGAGTTAGGAGGTGAGTTACACAAAACAGTATTCCTAATCTCTGACCTATTCTTGTAGCTACTTTATTTAGAAGGTTAGTCCAGTTCCATTTCTGGTGAATGGTAACTGCTAGAATTTTGAAAATGTGGGATTCGATGATGGTAATGCAAGAGAATGTTAAGGAACATTGGTTAGATTCGCTCTTGTAGGAGCAGTCATTGCCTGGCACTTATGTGACATGAGTGTTACTCGCTACTTGTGAGCTCAAACTTGATATTGTCCATGTTTTGTTGTATTTCGACATGGACTGTGTCTTCAGTATCTGAGGAGTCACGAATGGTGCTGAACATGATGCTACCAACAATAAACATCCCCACTTATGAGCTATTAGGAGGGAAGGTTATTGATGAGGGATCTGAAGATGGTTGGAATTAGGGCACTACCCTGAGGAACTCTTGCAGAGATTCACTAGAGCTAGGATGACTCAAACATCCACAACCATCTTCCTTTGCAGGTTTAATATCAGGGTCACATTTAGTTCACCTCTCAAATTCAAATCAGCAGGTTGTGGCTAAGCAAGTGCTGCTTGGCAGCACTGTTGAGGAGAGCTAATAATTGAGAGGAGACTGATGGGATGGTAATTGCCAGGTTGGATTTGTCCATTTTGTGTACCTGGCTGTACCTGGGCAATTTTCCAATGAACAATGTTGTTGAGAAGATATTAAAGTATAGGCTTTCCTCCAACATTTTTGGCATAAGCTCTTGGCAGAAAATAGTTTCTATTGATCGATTGATCCCCTTGTTAGCTGAAACCTATATCTTTGTAAGATCTAAATGAGTTGCAGAATTAATGACTACAGTTTAATTATAGTATGGCACATTGCTATGTGCATGCCAAAAATGCTAATCTGTGATTACGTACAGAAAATGCTGGAAACAACCAGCAGGTCTTGCAACATCGATAGAGATGGAATTAAATTGGGCAGGAAAAGATCAAATTTAACATTACTTTCGCAGGATTTAATTCTTAGTGCATACGTAAATAGACTTCCCTGGAGGGGTTAAGATTTTGTCGTGAAACTCGACACGTGTAATTAAATACATCGGCCCCAAGTTGAGTTTTATTTTATAAAAATCTATTTTAAGTTCCGACCTACTGGAAAGAAAGGACAAAATGTTTAATTTCCAGAAAACTCTTGGCCCTGAATTCTTCACAGCACCAATGTCAGTTTTGCAGAAAAAGGTAAATATTTTCTATATTCAAGTCACAAATTATTTCAGTTGTCAAATAAATTGTATTTCATTTAAATGATTAAATTGTATTTCATTTACATTCATTTGGTTTCATAAGAAGTGAGTTGAAAAGTGTGGTGCTGGAAAAGCGCAGCAGGCTAGGCAGCATCCAAGGAGCAGGAGAATCGATGTTTCGGGCATAAGCCCTTCTTCAGGAAGCCTGAAGAAGGGCTTATGCCCGAAACGTCGATTCTCCTGCTCCTCGAATGCTGCCTGGCCTGCTGTGCTTTTCCAGCACCACACGTTTCAACTCTGGTCTTCAGCATCTGCAGTCCTTACTTTCTCCTTCATAAGAAGTGAGACTGATATTAACAGCTTCTTCAAAAATCTCATAATTGATGTTTTGATCTGTAAAATATTGAAGTCTATGTTCAGATAATTCTCTTATAAGTTAAAGATTAATGCAACAAAATTACACCAAAAGAGCAGTATGTTAATGCATAAAAGCCAGTGGCTGTTTGAGCCATAGCACACACATGTAATCAAGAATGATATGACAGAAAGGGAAGAGACCTAAAAAGTTGCTAATATAAAATTAAGCCTCGGAATTCAGAGCATTTTACAACTTTTGCAAAAGATGACCAAAACATGAAAAAGAGGGAAAAGAGAATGAGAGTAAACCAGCAAGAAACACAAAATCAGAGTGGTTAAAAAAATCCTATTCTGTTTATGAAAGGAAAAGAATGTAACTCCACTATAAACAGAGTCAGGAAGGTTTATAAGAAAGAATAATGAAATGAAAGAGAAACCAAACAATGACTTTGTGCAAGTCTTCGGAGGAAAATTCTAAAAAAACTCCTGGAAATAAATCTAGGATCAATGTAAATGAGGAATTGCAAGATATTAATAATAAAGTGTGAGGGAAATGAATGGAATTTAAAACAGATAGATCCTGTGAAATTGATAATCTAAATCCTAGAATGTTGAAAGGGGTGAGTGGCTGTAGTGATCATAAATGCAATGGGGATAATCATTCAAAATTCTATAGACTTTGGAATTGTTTCTGCAGATTGGAAGATGGCAAATGTAACTATACTATTTATAGAAAAGAGGGAAAGAGAAAACAAAACTACAGACCAATTTACCTAACATCAATCATAGGGAAAATACTAAAGCATTAAATAAAGGTACACTTAGAAAATAATGTTTGGATTTGGGAGATCCAAATAAATTGATGAAAGGAAAGTCATTTTTGATAAACTTGATGGAGATTTTTGAGGTTGTAATGTGCAGATTAGATAAGGAGAACTAGTGAACATGAATAATTTTGCTTTTCAACGGGCCTCTATAAGGTCTTGCACAAGAAGTTGCAAACAAAAAAGCAAATAGGATTGAGAACCAGTTTATGAATACAAAAACAGACAATATGAACAAATGTACCATTTTCAGGTTGGCAGGTCTTGACTACTTGGGGCACTTCAAGGATCAGTTTATTGGTTCCAGATACTCACAATTTATATTAATATTTTAGACATGAGGGTTAAATCCAATATTTCCATTTTTGTGAAGAGGGTGCAAAGACATTTCAAGGGGTATTGGCGAGGCTACGTCAGTGGATGCAAATTTAGCATATGAAATACAATGTGGAGAAATTGATGTTAGCCACTTTGGCAGGCAAAAGGGAATGTTTCTTAAAATTTAGGAGCTGATAAACTTGGAAGGATTTTCAGTGTCCTTGCTTATGAGTCACTGAAAACTAAAATACAGCTACAGCAACCAGTTAAGACAGCAAATGATATGGTGGTATTTATTACAACAGGATCTGAGTACAGGAATAAAGATGTCTTGCTGCAATTATAGAGCACCATGGTGAGACCATAATTTGAGTATTGTGTACATTTTGGTCTTACATGAAGAAGGGTAAACTTGAAATCAGGAGAGATTTCGAGTTTAATTCCTGTTATGGGGGTGTTGTGTAATGTGGAAAGATTGAATAGACTGGTCTATCTTCTCAGCAGTTAAGGAGAATGAAAGGTGTTCTAATTTAAAGTTTTTGCTGAGATCAACATAGAAGATGCAGAATCGATATTTCTAGAAATAAGAGGACCTGGAGCAGGGGCAAACAGTCTCAAAACAAGGGGCAAGTGTAGTGTTGTGTTTTAAAAAATCTCC
>NC_057715.1:55176565-55184574 GCF_004010195.1 Chiloscyllium plagiosum
AAGTGAAAGAAAGACCCAGATCCAACCAAGCAAGAAATAAAGACTGATCATTGTTGTGCAAATAACATTACAATATCATTGAAGAAAAAAAACATATTGTAGAAGCAACCCATCAACACATCTATTTTTGCAATTTTAGACTGGTGATACAACTGTTCCTGTGACTAGTCTTTTTTTCACTTTTTCATAATATTTGCATTATGTCCATTTTTCTTTGTGTTTCTGTGTGTTGAGGGGTGGGGGAGCAGGAGCAGGGATTTTCAAAAGAGATAAAATTTAAGTTGCATAAATTTGAGTTCCTGTACTTGTACTGTTCTTGTTAAAGATGAGTGTGATAATAAATTTATTGTCACTAAAACAACCTGGTGTGGTTTGATTTTATCCTGGGTAGCAGTTAGTCAGAGGCAATGTGGAATTCATATTCATTTCATTGAATTTTAATATTTTCACAACTCCAGGAAAAGTCAGGCTTGATTTCCAGTGTACTACCCCAGTGAATCCTGAAAATAGGTGAACAGTATGTTAATGATTCAAACCACATACACTGCATTTACAACTTGGACTCTGGCATTTAGCATTAACATAAGGTTATTTTGAGTTAACAGTTAAATTGGATGAACATCAGCACTTTAAATGGCTGATGCAATCAAGACAGGTTCCCATCCTAATATAAGTGACTCGATAGATCACCAAAGTTTAAAATGTTGTCTTGTTCACAAGGAATTTTAAGTCCTCACTTTTGATCATCAGATTTTGGGAGTCCCTTAAAAGCCTCTCCAACTCAGGCTGCCTCAACCATTGCTTCATCTTGGTAGTTCAATCCACTCCCCAGAGATGCAGTTTTCCAGAACATCTGACCTTACTTCAAAGATCTAATTACAGATACTGTTTCAACTCCATGAAAAAGCCACTGAATTCCTGAATCTTTTTCAGCTGTCTCAAGCAAATACTGCTTGTAAGCTACCCCTCCAGCCCTGCTCTCAGCCATACTGAGCTATCAATGAATCCTAGGGAAGTCTCCTCTCCTAACTGGATATATGGCAAAGAACCGAAACCAGCAAATCCATTCTAAAAGATGGAAGAGTTAGCAATCTAAGTTTGTTCAATATATCATTTCAGCTGCACGCCACTGTAATCTTTTGTTATCAATTCTGTGACTTATAGTCCTGCTCCACAACCACCTGATGAAGAAGCAACGCTTCAAAAGCTACTACTTCCAAATAAACCTTTTGAACTATAAGCTGGTGTTGTGTGATTTTTAACTGCATGTAGTCTGCTAAAAGCAGTGCTCCTGTTATCTAAAGCTACGCCTTTGTTTCAGCACTCTCCCAATATCAAGATGCAAAAAACTTCTCCCAGCAAAGTACAACGCAGATAAATTGAAACCAGAGAACTTTCTTAAACTATACCCATGTCCATGACAATGTAATGTTTCTAGACACTTTAACCATTTAGAATTTCCTGAATTTTAAGGCTAATTAACTCTCACTGGATTGCCATCACTAACAGTTATGTAAACACCCTGCCTCCAGCTAAGACAACTATCTACTGCTTTCATAGCTCCAGCTCTTCTAATCTGATTCTATCAAACAACTACTGGCATTGTAGGAATCACCAAAGCCCAGCATTTTAATATTTTAACATCCTGGTTGTTAACCTCTTACAGCATTCTGATCCCAATCTTTTCAGTGCACTATACTTCAATGATTGCAATTATCCCATTTTCTATTGTTAAACTTTAATGCATAAAATCATACACTAAAACACATGAATCATGCTATATATTTACAATGCAAGGGAAAATAGAATTGAAGGATATGTTTACATTGTATGAAAAGGGCAGAGAGGAGGCTTATATGCAGCATACAACACCTTTTGCTCTCAATGGCAGTTTCTCTGTGTAAATGTTACTTTGTAATATATAAGTAATGTCAAAGTTAATTGTGGTCAAGGTGCAATCAGTGTGAAACAGAATTGACATGTACACATTGAAAAGTAGGCAAAGATTTAACAAAATAATTCTTTGATACTTAATTGTTTTGGTAACACTGCCTTCTGACAAACACCCACTGCCCCACTCAAAAGCCACCAGCTGTCTTCCTGTTCGGCCTTCCTTGCAGGAGAAGAAAGGTCTGGTAATCTAAATGAGGAGGCACAATCAGAGAGGCATCAATTTCATGGCCCTTAAACCATGAAAGGGCTAATTAAAATGCTCTGAAAATAACAAATGCTGGAGACCACAGCCGGTCAGACATCATCCATCGGGGCAAGCTAATGTTTTGAGTCTAGGTGATTCTTCATCAGAACTGAAGTGAAGCGTAGAGGAGACAGCATTTATGCTATAGTTTGGGAGACGTAGGGTTAGTGGGTATAGGGTGCTGATGCAGAAAATATGTTGATAGTTCAGATTAAAATGCTCATTAGATTGCCACCTGGTGGAACTTGTATGCATTTTAGCTTATTGACATGTAAATTGCTCTTGAAACGAATTGAAAACAGAATGGCTTTTATGAAGCACATATGAATTCAAATTTCATGGAGAAATGTTAGATTTTCACTTGCAAAGTCGGCAGCATGATTGTTGTGCTTCCGAGCATGAGGTATGGGCCAATTTGATGTCAGGGCTTATTTAAATCACATTGTCAATCTCTGTGCAAAATTGAATACCCCATTGCAGTTTAAGGGCTATTATATCACCTTGCCCCAAGGCAGAGTAGCAGGAATACAATTGCCCAGGAATCATGGGAAGCTGAACAGAGGAAGTGGTGAGGAGTGAAGCAAGGGATTCCTTGACTGTGCTGGCAATGGGCTGGAACTCAGCGGTTGGAGGAATCAACAGGAGTACCTTTACTTCTACTAAGTTCAGAGAGAAAAAAAACTGAAAGCTTCTTAAATCATTTTTTGAGAGGCCTACAAGGGTTCTTTCAAGTATCACTTGTTAGGCTGCTCCAGACTTAAACATCTAAGTAGGAGCACATGTCACAAGGTTCATTTATTATGCTTGATTATTGCTTTCTGTTATAACCCATACGATACCACCTGAGGTTACCATAGAGAATTCTGCTTCTTCCCTTATCTGAGGTGTGGCAGCCCTTCGGTTAAACCACCACCATGTATCTCTCCCTAATGTCAGAGCAGCCTATGGCTCAATAGCCTTTGGCAACTTTACCCATCTATAGGAATATTGTAAGAACTCCTGTAGTTTGTTTCAACTGGAAGGTTGGAACTGGGGTAAGGTGGTTCCAACCTTCCAGCTCCGCACCTCATGATCTGTCCTACCTGCCAATCTTCCTTCCCACCTATCCACTCCACCCTCCTCTCCCACCTATCACTTTCTCCCCCACCTCCATCCACCTACTGCACTCTCAGCTACCTTCCCCCTAGACCCACACCCCTCCCATTTATCTCTTCACTCCCGAGGCTCGACTTTCCTGCTCCTTAGATGCTGCCTGATCTGCTGTGCTATTCCAGCACAATTCTAATCTCTTTTTTAAAATTCAGTTAATCAGCTAAATCGTTGATTTTATTTAAGTTTTATATTTTTGATATATTTTAAATTTTTTTCATTATTTTCTGGAGAGAGTTAATTTATTTTATACATAAGGTGTTATTGAAAGTTCATCTTTTAAGCTGAATATTATTAAAGAGAAAGTGAGTCTGCAGATGCTGGAAATCAGAGTCAAAAAGTGTGGCGCTGGAAAAGCACAGCAGGTCAGGCAGCATCTGAGGAGCAGGGGAATTGTCATTTTGAGAAGAGGTTATGCTTGAAATGTCGACTCTCCCGCTCCTTAGATGCTGCCTGGCTAGCTGCACTTTTCCAGCACCACATGCAGTGTTATTAAGGCCATATATGAGGTACAAAGTGAACTGGCTCGTAGATTTAGAAACATTATTACACAGCACGGTATAGTGACTCAGTGGTTAGCACTGCTGCCTCACAGTACCAGGAACCTGGGTGCGATTCCAGCCTCAGGAGACTGTATGGAGTTTTCACATTCTCCCTGTGCCTGTGTGGTTGTGCCCCAGTGTCCTCCCACAATCCAAAGATGTGCAGGTTAGGTAAATTGCCCATGGTGTTCAGGGATGTGTGGGGCTGGGGCATTAATCAAGGATAAATATAGGATAGTAGGAGAATTACTAGTGAGTGACTTACTGTTTAGACTGTCGGTGTGGACTTGTTGGGCCAAATAGCCTGTTTCCACATTGTAGGGATTCTATGATTAAAAAAGGCAGGATCAGTCCAATAGATGGGTGATTGTCGGGGAAGGTAAGAAAGTAGTTCAAAAATCACTGGTAGCTTTTCCTCTATCAAATAGAGATTCAGTTTTTGGGACTCTAGAAGGGGTTAATCTCTATCAGGAAAATAAAAGGGCCAGCCAGTTGTTGGACAGTTGGAATGATTCTTGTTAGGCAGCGTTTGACAACATTTAATAGAATTATTGTTATAGGGGACTCTCCTTCCCAGCTACCTTCCCCCAGCCCCACCGTCACCCTCTGATTTATCTCTCAGCATCCTCCACTCCCCATTCCTGATGATGGGCTTACGTTCAAAACATCGACTCTCCTGTACCGCAGATACTGCCTGACCTGCTGTCCAGCACCACACTTTTCAACTCTCCAGTCAGGGGCATGGACAGGAGATTCTGTGTAAGTGACCAGAAATTTTGAGTGGTTTGTTGATTTTGTACTGCTAGGATTAAGGACGTCTCTAAACATTTCAAGCGTACAGTTAAAGGTGAGATTGAGAAGCCAGAAATCATGGATTACATTGGCAGGAATGGCATTTTAAGGGAAAAGATTACAGCTGTACAGAGTGAATTAGGAGGTTAGATAGAAGATTAAAAAGATGGAACCTTAAAAGTAATAACTTCGGGTTTAATCCCAATGGCAAATTCAATTGAGGAAAGGAACAAAAATTTAAAGGAGATAAATCCATGTTCAAGGATTCCGGTTTTTGGACAATTGGAATGTCTTCTGGGATAGAAAAGACGTTTTTCAAAAAGGATGGGGCTAACCTAAACTGGAAAGGGACCAATATCTTAGGAAGGTTTGCTGATTCCATTAAGGGAGACTTTATACTGAAAAAGAGGGGGAATGGAAGAATTCTACGTAGCAGTGTAAATAGCAAGATTAATGGGGAAGGTTCTGAAAGTGAGGAGAGTGCGTCAATTTGAAAAGAAAGACAACAGTGAGTCAGAGTATGTAATAACGCTGAAGAACTAAATTGCATTTATTTCAATGCAAGGGGTCTTCCAGGTAAGGCTGATAAACTCAGGGCATATTTAAGGAAATGGGATTGCGACGTCATAGCTATTATAGAAACTTGGCTGAAAGGTTTCAGTGGCAGCTCCATGTTCCAGGTTTTAGACACTATCGGAAGGGTAGAAAAGGAGGCAAGAAGGGCAGGGGCAGAGGATGTGGCATTTTTGATTAATGAATGCATTACTACTGTAATTAGAGAAGATATTTCTGAAATAAATAATCCAGTGAAAATATATGGGTAAAAATTGCAAATAAGAAAGGAAAGATAGCTTTGATTGGATTATATATCACCCCTCCCCCCCAATAATAAGAGGGAAATTGAGAATCAAATATACAAGGAGATCTCAGATATATGTAAGCACAATAAGGTTGTAATAATGGGGGATTTTAATTTTCTAAACATTGAATGGGGCTACTATAATGCTAAAAGGTTTGGATGGTGAAGAATTTGTCAAATGTGTTCAAGAAAATTTCCTTTATCAATATGTGGATGCTCCTACAAGAGAGGGAGCAAAACTAGACCTTCTTTTAGGTAATAAGGCAGGGTAGGTGACTGAAGAAAAAGCAGGGAAATATTTGGGTCTAGTGATCATAATTCTATTAGTTTCAAAATAGTGATGGAAAAGGATAAACCTTCCATAAAAGTTAAAGTTTTTAATTGGATTAAGACAAATTTTAACAGTATGAGACAAGAACTTCCAAAAGTTGATTGGAGTAGACTGTTCACAGGTAAAAGGACGTCTGACAAGTCAGATAAAGGAGGAGCCATTGTCATTCAGAATAGAACAGATTACTGCAAGGAAGTGTACCGAAAACTGAACAACCAGGAACACTACAGGCAACTACCAGCTGATCCAACCAAAGAACACACCCGAGAATTAAACACACTGATCAGAACTTTGGATCCAGTCCTTCAGAGTTCCCTACGCGCCCTCATCCCACGTACTTCTCGTGTAGGCGACTTCTACTGCCTTCCAAAGGTACACAAAGCCAACACACCGGGACGTCCCAGCGTGTCGGGCAATGGGACCCTATGTGAGAATCTCTCCGGCTATGTGGAAGGCATCTTGAAACCTATTGTACAGGGGATCTCCAGCTTCTGTCGCAACACTACAGATTTCTTTCAGAAACTCAGCACCCACGGACCAGTCAAACCAGGAACATTCCTCGGGGACGTTTCCACACTCTACACCAGCATTCCCCTCAATGATGGCATCGCGGCAACAGCCTCAGTACTCAATACCAACAACTGCCAGTCTCCAAACACCATCCTACAACTAATCCGCTTTATCCTCGATCACAACGTCTTCACCTTTGACAACCAGTTCTTCATCCAGACACACGAAACAGCCATGGGGACCAAATTTGCACCCCAATATGCCAATGTTTTTATGCACAGGTTCGAACAAGACTTCTTCTCTCTGCAGGATCTCCAACCAACATTGTACACCAGGTACATTGACGACATTTTCTTCCCCTGGACCCATGGCGAGGAGTCACTGATAAAACTACACAGTGACATCAACAAGTTTCATCCCACCATCAAACTCACCATGGACTACTCTCGACTATCTGTCTCATTCTTGGACACATGTGTCTCCATCAAGGATGGACACCTCAGCATCACACTCTACCACAAACCCACAGACAATCTCACAATGCTACACTTCTCCAGCTTCCACCCAAAACATATTAAAACAGCCATTCCCTATGGACAAGCCCTATCCATACACCGGATCTGCTCAGATGAGGAGGAACGTGACGGACACCTGGAAGTACTCAAGGATGCCCTCACAAGAACGGGGTACGATGCTCAACTCATCGACCCCGCCAGTTCCAACGTGCCATAGCAAGGAACCGTAATGACCTCCTCAGGAAACAGACACGTGCTGCAACTGACAGGGTACCCTTCGTTGTTCAGTACTTCCCAGGAGCTGAAAAATTACGCCATGTTCTTCGTGACCTGCAACACATTATCAATGAGGATGAGCACCTCACCAAGACCTTCCCCACACCTCCACTACTTGCCTTTAAACAACCGCCAAACCTCAAACAGATCCTTGTTCGTAGCAAATTGCCCGGCTCTCAGAACAACTCCATACAACCCTGTCACGGTGGACGCTGCAAGACGTGTCAGATTGTGGACATAGATACCACTATTACGCGTGGGAACACCTCCCACCTTGTACATGGCAGGTACTCAAGTGACTCAGCCAACGTTGTCTAGCTTATACGTTGCAGGCAGAGATGCCCAGAGGCGTGGTACATTGGGGAAACCGAGCAAAGGCTACGACAACGGATGAATGGTCACCGCACAACAATCAACAGACAGGAGGGTTCCCTCCCAGTTGGGGAACACTTCAGTGGTCCAGGACATTCAGCCTCGGACCTTCGGGTGACCATCCTCCAAGGTGGACTTCGGGACAGGCAGCAGAGGAAAGTGGCCGAGCAGAGGCTGATAGCTAAGTTCGGTACCCATAGGGAGGGCCTCAACCAGGACCTTGGGTTCATATCACATTACAGGTGATCACCATTAAACTACATACACTCACAGATATTCCTACACACACACACACTCAACATACACACGGACACAGGTTCACACAGATGTGCACACAGACACCCACACACACCCCCACACTCACACATGCACCCCCTCACAGACTTAAGACACTCTGCACTCACCACGCGCGCGCGCACACACACACACACACACACACACACACACACACACACACACACACTCT
>NC_057715.1:55184663-55231123 GCF_004010195.1 Chiloscyllium plagiosum
TAACAGCTAACCCAAGAATGCAACTTTTTAAAAAAAAGGGTTTTGTGATTTACACATGAAAGAAGTGAAACTATCACTGTATTCTAACAGATGAAATGCTTAACAGACAATCAATTTTTCAATGTATAATTTCAGTTACATCACACTGTAAATTTTTGCTATAAATTCTGTGTTACGATCGAGCCCTCCACTATCACCTGATGAAGGAGCGTCGCTCCGAAAGCTAGTGTGCTTCCAATTAAACCTGTTGGACTACAACCTGGTGTTGTGTGATTTTTAACTTTGACAAGTGAGAGACTTTCAAGAGTGTGAAGATGAGAATTTCGAGGTATTATGTTCCTGTTAGAGTGAATGGTTCTGTGCAAGGTGGGACTATTACAAAGCAGATGGTCTACACCTGAACCAGACTGGAACTAATGTCCTTGGGTGAGTTCTTGCTACTGCTGTTGGTGAGGGTTTAAATTAATGTGGTAGGGGACTGGAAATCAGAAGAGAAGACTAATAGACAGTGAGGTGGAAACTAGCGACTGTAAGGAACAGGGTCATGCATTTGGCATTACAAAGGGGAAGATTAGGCAGAGAGCAGATGAACACAAAGGTAGTGGTGGTCTGAAGTCCATTTGCTTTAATGCAAGGAGTATAGTGGGTAAGGCGGACCAACATAGGGCTTGGATTGGGAGTATGATATCATTGTGATCACAGAGATTTGGTTGAAGGAATGGCATGATTGGCAACGAAATGTTCCAGGATATAGATGCTTTAAACAGGACAGGAAGGGAAGTAAAAAGGGGAGAGGAGTTGCATTGCTGGTCAGGGATGATATCACAGCTGTGCTAAAGGAGGATGCTATTGAGGGCTTGAGCAGTGAGGCATAATTAGTAGAGCTGAGAAATACGAAGGGTGCAGTCACATTGTTGGGGCTGTATTACTGGCCTCCCAACTGTGAGCATGAGGTAGAAGAACAAATAGGTAAACAAATTATGGAAAGATGTAGAGGCAACAGGGTGGTGATGATGGGAGATTTTAATTTTCCCAACACTGACTGGGGTACACTTAGTGTCAGAGGTCTGAATGGCGCAGAATTTGTGAGGAGCATCCAGGAAAATTTTTTAGAGCAGTATGTCAATAGTCCAACTAGAGAAGGGGCCATATTGGACTTTGTTGGGGAATGAGCCAGGCCAGCCGATAGAAGTTGCAGTGGGGGATTTCTTTGGGAATAGTGACCATAACTCCGTAAGTGTTAGAATACTTGTGGACAAAGATGAGAGGCCAATTATATCAAAATTCGGCAGGAGCTGGGAGATGTAGATTGGGGGCAGCTATTTGAAGGGAAGTCCACACTTGATATGTGGGAGGCTTTCAAAGATAGGTTGAAGATAATGCAGGGCATGTCCCTTTGAAAAAAAGGGATAGGAAAGGTAAGATTCATGAACCATGGATGACAGGAGAAATTGTGCAACTAGCCAAGTGAAAAGGGGAGTGTACATAAGGTCCAGGCAGCTAAAAATGGAACAGGCTTTGGAGAAATATTGGGTGAGTGGGACCAATCTTAAACGAAGAATCAAGAGGGCTTATAGGGGCATGAAATAACTTCAGCTAGCAGAATTAAGGAGAATCCCAAGGCCTTTTATTCATTTAAAAGGAGGCAAGAGGGTAACTAGAGAAAGGATTGGTCCACTAAAGGATAAGGAAGGAAGGTTGTGTGTCAAACCTGAGAAAATGGGTGAGATTCTCAATGAACTCTATTAAGTTGGTAAGGCATGATCTCTCCCACACAAAACCAAGTTGCCTATCACTGATAAGCACATTCTCTTCCAAATATAAATAGATTCTGGATTAGTGGTGCTGGAAGAGCACACCAGTTCAGGCAACATCCAAGGAGCAGCGAAATTGATGTTTCGGGTAAAAGCCCTTCATCTTGCCACTAATCTAATTTGTGTGGGAGAGATCATGCCTTACCAACTTAATAGAGTTATTTGAGAAAGTGACCACATTGATAAATGAAGGAAGGGCTGTAGGTGTCACATACATGGACTTTAGTAAGGCATTTGATAAGGTTCTCCATTGTAAACTAATGAAGGAAGTGAAGTCACATAATATGCAGGGTGTTCTAGCTAGGTGGATAAAAAACTGGTTGAGCAACAGGAGACAGAGAGTAATAGTTGAAGAGAGTTCCTCAAAATGGATAAAGGTGACCAGTGGTGTTCCATAGGGATCAGTTCTGGGGACACTGTTGTTTGTGATATACATAAATGATCTGGAAGAAGACATTTGTGGTCTGATCAGTAAGTTTGCGGATAACATGAAGATTGGTGGAGTAGCAGAAAGCATAGAAGACTGTCAAAAAATACAGGAGAATATAGATAGACTGGAGAGTTGAGCGGAAAAGTGGCAGATGGAGTTCAGTCCAGGCAAATGTGAGCTGATGCATTTGGAAAATCTAATACTAGAGCTAACTATACTATAAACAGAAGAGCCTTGGGAAAATTTGATGAGCAGAGAGATATGATAGTTCAGGTCCATTGTACTCTGAAGGTGGTTGCACAGGTGGATAGAGTGGTCAAGAAGGCATATGGTATATTTGCCTTCATCGGACGGGGTATTGAGTATAAGAGCAGGCAGGTCATGTTAAAATTGTACAAGACTTTGGTTTGGCCACATTTAGAATATTGTGTACAGTTCTGGTCACCACATTACCATAAGAGGGTGAATGCTTTGGAGAGGGTGCAGAGAAGGTTTACGAGGATGTTGTCTGGTATGGAAGGTGTTAACTATGAAGTGAGGTTGAGTAGGTTAGGATTGTTTTCATTAGAAAAAAGGAGATTGAGGGGGGACCTGATTGAGGTCTACAAAGTCATGAAAGGTATAGACAGGGTGAATAGAGATAAGCTTTTTCCCCAGGGTGAGGGATTCAATAACGAGAGCTCATGCATTCAAGGTGAGAGGAGGAAAGTTTAAGGGGGATACATACAGAAAGTACTTTACACAAAGGGTGGTAGGTGTCTGGAATGCATTGCTAGCAGAGGTAGTAGAGACAGGCACAGTAGATTCATTTAAGATGTATCTGGACAGATGCATGAGTAGGTGAGCAGCAGAGGGATACAGATCTTAGGAGTTGGGAGATAAGTTTAGACAGTGGATTTGGATCGGCACAGACTTGGAGGGCCAAAGAGCTTGTTCCTGGGCTGTAAATTTTCTTTGTTCTTTTCTTTGTTTTTTGGTAGGCTAATTAGTAAAGTTAGGTCACATGGTATTCAGAGTGAGCTTGCCAATTGGCTTAATGGCAGGAGACAGAGCGTCATCGTGGAGGGTTGATTTTCAGATTGGTGGGCTGTGTTCCACAGGGATTGGTTCCGGATCCTCTTTTGTTTGTCATTTGTACAAATGATTTGGATCAGAATATAGAAGGCATGGTTAGTAAGTTTGTGGACAACATCAAAACTGCTAGCATCATAGACAGTGAAGAAGGTTTCCTAACATTACAAAAGGATCTTGATTAAATGAATCAATGAGCTGAAAAATGGCAGATGGAGTGCAATCTGGATAAATGCAAGATATTGCACTTTGGTACAACAAACAAGGCTAGGGCTTATACAATTAAAGGAAGGGCCTTGGGTAGTGGTGTAGAATAGAGGGACTTAGGGCTGAAGGTACATAATTCTTTGAAATTTGCATCACACATAGACAGGGTGGTTAAAAAAGCTTTTGGCACATTTACCTTAATTGCTTAGACCTTTGAGTATCGGAGTTGGGATGTCTTGTTGAAGTTGTACAGGACATTGGTCAGGCCTCTTCTGGAATACTGTGCCCAGGTCTGGTCACCCAGTTACAGGAAAGACAGTATCAAGATGGAGAGGATTCAGAAGAGATTTCCCAGGATGTTGCCAGGTTTGGAAGGTGTGAGTCATAAGGAAAGGCTGAATAGGCTGATAACTGTTGGAAAATAAAAGATACAATCCTCTCCTCACATGACTTATATAATGTACATTTCTGATACTTGTAAAATAAATATTTAGGATATCACAATAATTCTGTCTAGTATTTCAGTTCTCCTTGCATAAGGGTCTGTTGTCCAGGTGCTAATCGTTAACAATATCGCATGTACAGTTAACATAAGGAACTGTCAGTTTACACTCCCAGATATTGAAAGGAATGGGTGGGGTAATTGATAATGTCCTACTCAGAATTTTCTAAAAGTTTCCAGATTCAAAAATAGTGCTTTTGGATTGGAAATTTGTAAATGTCACTTTTACCTGGGAAAGGAGTGAAGGAGAAAGCAGATAACTACAGATATGAATCAAACAAAGCACTGCAGATGCTGGAAATCTCAAATAAAAACAGAAATTGCTGGAGAAACTTTGCAGATCTGGCAGCATTTGTAGAGAGAAAGCAAAGTTAATATTTCAGAACTAGTGACCCTTCTTCAGACATATCAGTTCAACATTAGTTATAGGGAAGAAACGAAAACTTATCATGATCAGGATGACTGAGCTATTAAAGAAGTATAAACTGATCAAAGTGAGCTAACTAGATTTCTGAACAATAAATCATGTCTGACTAGTATAATTTATGGTTTTAAGATGATCATCAGTTGACAGGAGAATGTTAATGAACATTGTCTATATGAACAGTCTGAAGGTATTTGATACGCTACTGTGCAAAAGGCTATTACAAAAATAATAGTGCATAGAATTGTATGTCACCTTGCCATATGGGTTAACAATTGATTGAAAGATATGAGGTAAAGAGTAGTGATAGAGAAAATACAGTATATTAGCAGAATGTAATGTGATGTAATGTTGCTCAGGAACCATTACTGGGAATTCAGTATTCAATGAGACACGTTAAAAACTTGTTTAATGGTATAGAGTTGTATATTCAAAGTTATAGATGACATGCAGTGGCACAGGCAAACCACGTTCCCGCCCCCCACCATAGCTTTCACATGCTGGCAACTGAGAGGAATCTATGATGTAGGAGCCGGTGTTGGATGGGGAGGACAAGGTCAAAAATCACATGACACCAGGTTATAGTCCAACAGGTTTATTTGAAGTCATAAGCTTTCGAAGTGATACTCCTTCATTAGGTATACCTGCATTACAATGCCTCATGATAGATTTGTGAGAAAAGTTATAGGTATACCTGATACAAGAACAAGGAGGTGACACTAAACTTGTATAACGTACATATTAGACCTCAGCTGGAGTAAAGTTGTGCATATTACATTATAGGAAAGATAAGAATACACTGATGAGGGTGATGAAGCACTTTTTTAGAATGGTTGTAAGCATGAGAAACTTCAGCTATGAGGATAGATTAAGCTGCTCATCCTGGATAGAAGAAGGCAGAGGGGAGATGTGATTGAGGTTTTCAAAATTACGAGCAAGTTGACCAGAGTCTAAACAAGACTGCATGCTTTAATCAGACAAAGGGGAAGTAACAGGGAGCTGGAGCGCTGCCTCAATGCAATCAGGTTTGGATGGATCACAAATCATGACTGAAGATGGGTGCAGACATAATCTTTAGCTTTGAGCTATGCTATTTATGAGTGAAATTGGGAAATTATGTTTGCATGAGCAGTAATGTAAATCTTTCAACACTTACCCCCAAAAGCCTGGGGTTGCTAATTCAACCAAATTTCTTAAGACTGAGATAAGCTTTTCTTAGGAGTAACAAGAGATGTGAGGTAAAGGCATATAGATGTAATGAAAGTGTAACTCAGCATTAATCTAATAGATTGTTCTAGAGGGGATGAATGATCTCATGTTCCTTTATCAGCTACCAGGCAAAATTGTCCTCCTTTTGTCAGAGTGATTTTACAAAAGTAAGGGAAAGAATCGACAAATGTTGAGATAGGTTTCATTTCACTATTTAAAAGTTGATTTAATTATGCCATGTTAATTCTAATATACAACCTGAGGGAATGTTTACAGTTGACAACTTCAAAACTCATCTCAAGATGTCACAGAACTGTTTATTTTTGCTGGTTTTCAGAGGAGCAACTGTCTTACTGCTCTCTTTACCAATGCAGATGGAAACTGTTGGATACATAGACAGACTATCAACCTAATGATGCTGATATAATCGCCAGCTGGAGCTTAGAAAATGCTTATGTTATAGGATGAGATATTGGTGTGTTACTTCCACAGTTAAAGCTATAACTATGGTACTGACAGATTGTATTCCTAATCCTCTGCAATTTACAGGAGATTACTGGGTAACATCCTGTATGTAGAATTTAAATTGCCAACTTTACTGTTACCAGGAAAGAGAAAGATAATATCCGCAGGGGTCATTGACCTGTCTAGGGTATCCATCTTCTCCTCCATTCGTTTTGCAATGGTGAATTAACCCAGAAATAAATCTGTGGTAGTCATATATTGATTGAATGCATACATCAGTCTTTCCTCTTCAGAGCGAGTGGATTAACATCAATTTTTAGTTGCAAGACAATAGGACCCATGTTACAATTAAGGTTGCAACAACCCCATTTGCTGTGTATTAATCCAAACAAATGTATTTAATATTACTCAGGGTTGCAGTAAAATTTCTATTGTTTGAAAAGGAGCATTATGATTTGAGCAGTCAAAATGTTCCCATTTTTAACAATATTTATATGATAATCTCATTGGGACTATTTTGATCCTGCTCCTCAACCTCCAGATGCACATTTATTTCCTTTGTGTAACATTGTTATACAAAATGTGCTGGATGGTGACAACTTCTGATAATTTATTATAGCTGTTGAATCACTTCTGGAATGACCCTCTGACATTTACTCAAATGTTCCAAACAATAAACTCTTGTCTGACCAATATCCTGCACTGTGTCTGGATAACAGCCTAATCTTGATTGTTGCAGGACTGTATGGAGTTCCTAAATTGTTGTCAGGACTCATGTTTCCATTGTTAGCCCAGATTTCCTGAGAGCTATGTGGACATTCTTTCCCCAACATAAAAAAAATGCAGAGAATTAACCTAATTTGCATCATAGAAGTGTGAATGCCTCCAAGACTTGAAACATTTAACATTGTTGTAGCTTGAAATATGATTCACATTGTTAGAGTGGGAATAATTTCTATTTTTGGAAATGCAAGAATGAGCAGTTTGAGTTGATAGAAGTTCTGGGTTTTTTTCCAGCGCTACCCTTTTTCCATAGGATAGTGATAGAATGATCCACCCATGCAAAGAGGTGCACTGTGTAATATTTTTTATAAACTGGACTGGTTAACTGGCAACTTGCTTTAAAGTTAGTATTCTTTAGTTTTGAATTATAAAGGTCTGGAATTAAGCCCCATTCTAAGATATGAGAGTGTGGTGCTGGAAAAGGTCAAGCAGCATCCGAGGAGCAGGAGAATCAACGTTTCCGGCATAAACCCTTCATCAGGAATCTAAGATACAAATGTGTAATCCAGGCTGAGTGTATTGCTGAGACAGACTTGCATTTTTGGAGGTGCCATCTTTAGGTTAAGTTGCTAAACATATACCTGTTCGATTGGAAATGAACAATGCCATGAAACTCTTCAAAAGGATGGTGATGGCAGTGTAGCATTTTTGCTGGACTACCAAGCCAGGGACCCAGCTAAAGTTCCAGTGCCCCAGCTTCAGATCCCAATCCAGGTTTTAATTGAAATCTGAATTAAAACAATAAATCTGGAATTAACAGTCTAATGATGACAATGAAATGATAACTAATTATTCTAAAAACCCATCTGGTTTCATTAATGTCCTTCAGGAAAGGTCATCTGCCATCTTTACATGTGACTCCAGATCTCCAGCAATTGTGATTGATTTCTAAACTGCTTTCTGAAATGACTTAGCAAGCAATTCAGTTGTATCTAAACTCAAAACAGAAACAAAACCTGCACTGACCTTAGCACTGGAAATGACACTGACAAATGTATCAACTCCTTACCAATGTATGGAGGCTACTATCAGCAGCAATACTAGCAGCCACCTGACAAATAAAATGTTATCAAGGTATGTCCTGTACACAAGAGGCAGGACAACCCCAACCTGGCCAATTAAAGTCCCACCAGTCTACCCCCAATCATCAGTAAAGTGATAGCAGTGTCATCAACAATTCTATCAAGCAGCTTTTGCTCACCTGTCCAGTGTGGGTTCCGTCAGAGCCACTCAGCTCCTGACATGATTGCAGCCTTAGTTCAATCACAGGCAGAAGAGCTGGGTTCTGGATGTGAGGTGAGAGTGACTGGCTTTACAATTTGGCTACATTTGACTGAGTGTGGCATCAAAACATCTGAGCAAAACTGGAGTCAATGTGAATCAGGGGGAAAACTCATCATTGTGTGAAGTAGTACATGGCACACACCAAGGAAAATGGTTGTGGTAATTGAAGGTCAGTCATCTCAACTCACAGGATATCTCTGCAGGAGTTCCTAATGTCCTCAACTCAACCATCTTCATCTGCTTTGTTAATGATCTTCCCTCATTCATAAGATCAGAAATGGAGATGTTTGGTAAAGAGTGCACAATATTCAGCTCCATTCACGACATCGCAGACACTCAAAAAATTGATCTCCACATGGACCAAGACCTGGACAATATCCAGGTTTGACCTGACAAGTGACAAGTAACATTAATGCTATACGTGTGCCAGGTGATGAAAATCTCCCACAAGGTAAGACCTATCTCTCATTTCTTGGCATTCAATGGCATTGAATTCCCCACTATCAACATCCTGGGAGAGATCACTGACTGGAAATTTAATTGGAGTAGACATATAAATACTGTGGCTACAACAGTAGATCAAAGGCTAAGAATCCTGCAACGAGTAACTCACCTTCTGACTCCCCAAATCCTGTCCACCATCTACAAGCACAGGGCAAAAGTGTAGATATTCTTTAATCAACCTATTCAGATGTGTTACCTTACAACTCTGGAGCAGGTCGACTTAAATCTGGGTCACCTGGCTCAGAAGTAGAGATTTTACCACTGTGCTACAAAATCGTCCCAAGTCTGGGTGAGATCAACTCCAACAACACTCAAAAAGCTTGAAACTATCAAGGACAAAGTAACCCATGCAATTGACTTCACATTCACACATACACAATCAAGCCTTCTGCTCAAGAGCAGCAATGAGCAACACCTATGAGATGCACTGTAGAAATTCACTAAATATCGTTAAAGGACACCTTCTAAACACAGGACCATTACCTCTTCGAACTGATTTGGAGGTGTCAACTGTTCAGATGAGGAGGAACATGACAGGCACTTAGAAGTACTCAAGGATATCCTCATAAGAACAGGGTACAATACTCAACTCATCGCCAGTTCCAATGTGCCACAGCGAGAAACTGTAATGACCTCCTCAGGAGACAAACACGGTACCCTTCATTGTCCAGTACTTCCCAGGAGCCGAAAAACGATGCCATGTTCTTTGCAGACTGCAACACATTATCGATGAGGATGAGCACCTCACTAAGAACTTCCCCACGCTTCCACTTCTCGCCTTTAAAAAACCACCAAACTCAAACAGATAATTGTTCGCAGCAAACTGCCCGGCTTTCAGGACAACACCATGCAACCTTGTCACAGCAGATGCTGCAAGACATGTCAGAGTGTCAACATGGATACCATGATTACACGTGGGGACACCACCCACCATGTATGTGGCAGATACTCATGTGACTCTGCCAAAGTTGTCTATCTCATATGCCGCAAGCAAGGATGCCCTGCGGCATGGCACATTGGCGAAACCGAGCAGAGACCAAGGCAACGGATGAATGGACACCGCACAACAATCACCACCCAGGAGTGTTCCCTCCCAGTCAGAGAACACTTCAGCAGTCTGGGACATCCGACCCCGGACCTTCGGGTTACCATCCTCCAAGGTGGACTTCGGGACAGGCAACAATGCAAAGTGGCCGAGCAGAGGCTGATAGCCAAGTTCGGTACCCATGGGGGGATCCTCAACTGGGATCTTGGGTTCATGCCACACTACAGGTAACCCCACTGCACTACACACATATGCACACATGGGTACACGCACACGCACACATACATACACACACACACATACATAAGTTTGTGGGTGAATTTGTACTTGCAGAATTGCATTTTATTTTGTTCAAAAACTGCTCCTTCATCAGGTGGTTGTCAACCATCTGATGAAGGAGCAGCGCTCCGAAAGCTAGTGCTTCCAAATAAACCTGTCAGACTATAACGTGGTGTTTTGTGATTTTTAACAATATGACTTGAGAGGTTTGTGATTGGATTTAATACCACAAAATTATTGCAAAGTTTTGCAATAACTAGGTGTAAGTTCTTTGTTTTAAAGATGAATTCAGTGAAATCAGTCAGAAACAGTCACCTTTGGAATCACTATTGTATGCTGTTACAAATATTGGCCTCAGGGGAAATCCATTTTACCGGTATTCCTGCCATGATTCCTGAAGGAGATTGGCAGAGTGTTTAAGAAATAGGCTGTATCCAAATGTGCCAATGCCAGCAACACCATGATTGATTTTATCAAATGCAGAACATCTCCACATCTTGCAGAAGAATGGATGTAAAGAGGACAGAGCTGCAGAGGGACTCCCAGCGTTGGAAAGTTCAATTTCCCCATCCAGTTTAAGGGTAGAGATCAATGTGGAAGGATACACAGAGATTATTAAAGTTTCCAGAACAAGTAATAGGAGAAAGAGTATGAAAAAGGTCAAGAAATAACTTCAGGTATAGCTGTTGAGAGGACAACTATGAGACTAAGGGTGTTGTAATTAAATGCATGCAGTATTTGAAACCAGGCAAATGAGCTTCTAGTGCAGATTGAAATTGGCAGGTACAATTTTGTGGGTATTTCAGAAATGTGGCTACAAAGAGATCAGTGCTGGGAACTAAATATCCAAGGTTATGCTTCCTACCTCAAGGACAGGGTTTTCTTCTTAGCAAGAAATGAAACTAAAGTGAAAGCAAAAAATGATAGAGTTGAAAAGCATAGAAACTGTGTGGGTAGATTTGAGGAACCGTAAAAAAAGAAAGACCTTGATGGGAATTACGTACAGGCTTCCTAGCAGTACTCAAGAAGAAAACAAATCAGGAAATGAAAAAGGCACTTTAGAAAAGCACAACTGCAATAACCATGGGGGCTTCAATATGTAGGTGGACCGAAAAAAATTAAGTTGAATCTCAAAGAAAAAGAATTTTTGGAATGTCAGTAAGATTTTCTTTTGGAGCAGATCTTTTGGAACCCACTAAAGAACAAAGGTAAAAATCACACAACACCAGGTTATAGTCCAACAGGTTTAATTGGAAGCACACTAGCTTTCGGAGCGACACTCCTTCGTCAGGTGATAGTGGAGAATGTGATAGTAAACAGGTGATGAAGGAGCGTCACTCCAAAAGCTAGTGTGCTTCCAATTAAACCTGTTGGACTATAACCTGGTGTTGTGTGATTTTTAACTTTGTACACCCCAGTCCAACATCGGCATCTCCAAATCATGACTAGAGAACAAGCAATTCTTTATTTGGTGATGTGTTATGAAGAAGGGCTTATGCCCGAAACGTCGATTCTCCTGTTCCCTGGATGCTGCCTGACCTGCTGCGCTCTTCCAGCAACACATTTCCAGATGTGTTATGAGGCAGACTTGATTAGGGAGCTTAAGGTGAAGAAACCATTTGGGGGCAGTGACCATAATATGATAGATTTCACCCAATAGTTTGAGAGGGAGAAGTTTGAATCAAATATAATGGTATTACAGTTGATAAAGGCAACAACAGAGATAGGGACTGCCAGAGTTGATTGGAGGAGAAATCTAGCAGGAAAGACATTGGAGCAGCAATGGCAGGAGTTTCTGGGAGTAATTCAGAAGGCATAGCTGAAATTTATCCCCAGGAAAAAGAAACATACTAAGGGGAGAACAAGACAACCATGGCTGACAAGGGAAGTCAGGACAGCATAAAAGCCAAACATAAAGCATGCAATGTGGTGGAGATTAGTGGGAAGCCAAAGGACTGGGAAGCCTTTAAAAACCAACAGACAATAACAAAAATTAAGTAAGAGGGAAGAAGATGAAATATGAGGGTAAGTTAGCTAGTAATATAAAAAAGATTCCAAAGGCGTTTTTGTTGCATATCCAAAAAGGTAAGAGAAAGACAAAAATTAACATTGGACCACTAGCAAATGAGGCTATAGAGGTAGTAATAGGGAACAAAGAAATTATGGAGGAACCTGAATGGGTGTTTGTTTTGATTCGATTTATTGTCACATGTACCTTAATACAGTGAAAAGCTTTATTTAAGAACAGTTCGAGAGATCATAGTAAGCAAGGATGTACAGATCGTAGGGTGAAAAAATACTTGGACAGAGGCATACAGGTTCCATTGCATAGGCTATACACTGGGCAAGATCAGCATTAGGAAGATCAACATCTTTTGAAGTTGGAGAGTCCATTCATCAGTCTACTAATGGCAGGGAAGAAGCTGTTCTTGAACCTGTTGGTGCATGTGTTCAAGTTTCTGTATCTCCTGCCTGACGGAAGACTATTAGAAGAGTCCCTATTAGAAGAGGTGTCATGGCTCTTTCTCTGTTTGCAGCCTTTCCATGGCAACAAGCCATGTAAATGGAGTCCATGGATGGGAAGTTGGCTTTCTGTGATGATCTGGGTTGTGCATACAACCTTCTGTAGTTTCTTATGGTCCTGGGCAGAGCAGTTGCCCATACCAGGCCATTATGCAGCCAGACAATATGCTTTCAATGGTGCATTTGTAAAAGTTGGTGAAGGTTCATGTAGACATGCCAAATTTCCTGAGCTGCCAAGGAAGAAGAGGTTTTGTTGAGCCTTCTTGACTGTCACATCTACCTGGGAAGTCCAGGACAGGTTGTCAGTTATCATCACTCCTCAGAATTTGATGCTTCCAACCCTCTCAACCTCTGCTCCGTTCATGTAGATGGGGTATGTTCTCCTCCTTTGCATCAGTTTTCACTGCAAAGACACCAGCAGCATACCAGGATATCAAGAGAGTCAGGGATCAAAGGTGAGCATAGTGAACATCACTAAGGAGAAGGTGCTGGGGAAGCTGAAAGGTATGAAGGTAGATAAATCAGCAGAGCAAATGGACTACCCCCCAGACTTCTGAAGAGATAGCTGAGAAGATTATAGATCCACTGGTGGTGATCTTTCAGGGATCACTGGAGTCAGGGAGGTTCCCAGAAGTCTGGAAAATGGCTCATGTAATACCCCTATTTCAGAAAGGAGGGAAGCAGAAGACTGAGAACTATAGGCCGGTTAGCCTGACCTCAAATGTTGAAAAGGTGTAAGAGTCCATTACTTAGGGTGAGATGGCAGTTTAGCTAAAAAATGCATGGTAAATTAGGGCTGAGCCAGCACGGCTTCATAAGAGGATGTTATGCCTAACAAATTTGTTAGACCTCTTTGAGGAGGTAATGAGCAATTCAGACCAAGGCGAGGCAGTGGATGTGATATTATTGAATTTCAGAAGGCCTTTGACAAGGTGTCACATAGGAGGCTGCTAAATAAGAGTTTGTGGAGTTCAGAGCAAGGTACTGGCATGGATGAAGGTTCGGCTGGCTGGTGGAGGGCAAAGAGTCTTTTTCAGGATGGCATTCAGTAACTAGTGTAGTTCTGCAGGCATCCATGTTGGGACCACAGCTGTTCACATTATACATTAATGATCTGGACAAAGGTACTGAGGGCTTTGTTGCTAAGTTTGCAAATGACACAAAGATAGATGGAGGGATAAGTAGTGTTGAGGAAGTGGGGAGGCTGCAGAAGGACTTGGAGAGGCTAGGAGAGCGGGGCAAAGAAATGGCAGATGAAATACAATGAGGGAAAGTGTGAGGTTGTGCATTTTGTCTGGAAGACTCAAGGTTTAAACTATTTTCTGAATCGAGAAAGGCTTCAGAAAGCTGAAGCACAAAGGAACCTGGGAGTTCCAGTTCAGGATTCTCTTAAGGTTAACATGCAGTTCACTTGTCAGTTAGGAAGGCAAAGGCAATGTTAGCATTCATTTCAAAAGGGCTAGAATAGAACAACAGAAACATACTGCTGAGGCTGTATAAAACTGTGCTCAGATCAGATTTGGAATATTGTGAGCAGTTTTGGGCTCCGTATCTAAGGAAGGATGTTCTGACATTGCAGGAGGTCCAGAGTACACTGATAAGAATTCAGAGTGATGGGATGACCCTTTAGAACTGTGACAAAGAAGAATTCCTTCAGCCATAAGTTGGTTAGACTGTGGAACTCTTAGCCACAGAGAGGTGTGGAAGCCAAGACATTGAGTTACTTAAAACTTATTGGTAAGAGAATCAAGGATTATGGGGAGAAGGCAGAAGAGTGGGTTTGAGAAACATATCAATCATTATCAATGACTGAGCAGACTTGATCAGCCAAATGGCCAAATTCTACTCTTATGTCTTTTGATCTTATGATTTTGTGGATAACGGTGAGGTAGATTGACTGCAAGTGAAGACTGTATAACAAGGTGGGAGATTAAAATGGCTAATTGGAACAGAATTTTGTTTTACAGCCATACATACAAGCCAGAGGAAAAGAAAGATTAAAGAACATTGAAATCACCGGGGTGATTAGATGTCAACCCTCTGTAGTTCCCGACACTTTAAGACCATAGGACTACAAGAATATAAGACAGAAGATGTGCAAAGCTGTGCAGGTCCAGTGGATTGGCAATGCTAAATTGCCTATAGTGTCCAGGGATGTACAGGCTAGGTGGGTTAGGCATGGGAAATGCAGGGTTACAGGGATAGAGTAGGGGTCTGGGTCTGGGTGTGGGTGGGATGGGCCAAATGGCCTGCTTCCACACTGTATGAATTCTATGATTCTAGGAGCAAATCAGAATATTCAGCCCATCAGGACTGCTTCACTATTTGATCATAGCTAATATGTTTCTCAATCCCATTCTCCTGTCTTCTCCCCATAACCCTTGATCCACTTAAAAAATCAAGAATGTCTCTGTCTCTGTCTTAAATACACTCAATGACTTGGCATCCGCAGCCTTCTACCCTCTGCTGAAGAAATACCTCTGCACAATTGCACAACATGCTTGTGATCTCTTACAATTTGCTCTCACAATTTGCTTCTAACTGTTTACGTTTTACTTGTAGACTACCTTGAGGCTCAAACAGATCAACTCCAATGTCAAGAGAGAAAGGTTGATGTTCTCGGACTTTGTATTTAAGACCTGAATTCTTCAGCTATGCCCTTGCCCAGGAGGGATCACAGGGTGTCCACTGGTAGCCTTGAAGCTTTAAGAGATACATGATCACCGCAGGGCTGAGGTGTATTATTTCTCCCAATAACACCATTTTGATTTAGTCCCCTCCCTTGTCGCCACCATCCCCCATTTCTATGGTTATTGTTATATTGCCATTATTGGGAAGCGTTTGTTAATAGATTACCAAATTTGATAACTTGGTAGCAGGTTATTAAAAAGATTTTCTTGTCCTGCAGGGCCCTTGTTTCCCAGATTAATTCCCCTATTCTGCAGGATACATCTAGTGCTTCAGACAACAAAATGCTTTAATTTCCAGTCCTTACCATAGCTTTCTTCTGAAAGCACTATTTTCTGGGACTGTTGTGCTCAGGTCCTTTTCCTATTCAGACCTAGCCAGGTTTGCAGGAGTCAGTCAATGTGACAGCCTCACATGGGCAGACCACATGGCCTGGCCAGGCTTCATCTTGTACACTATAACTCGTTGTGTAAAGAAAAGCCTTCATTCTGAGGGAGCCAAGTTAGTGATGAAGAATGTACAGCCCTGAGGAAGAAGTCGACCCTGCCAGGTGCACTGCTCAGCTACATTGTCGGGTTTGTGAACACACTCATTTCTCATTTTTACTATACAAGATTGCACCTGTCAAGATAATTACTGCATGCTGGGGTGATAATGAGTATTCCTGCAATGCTAATGAATGCAAAAGAAGTTCTTGATCATGAGCGTCAGGAAAGCTGACCTGCCTGAAAGGTTCTGGGAGGTTACCAATAACAATTGGCCCACTGTCAGGAAACTGAATTTTTGCCTCCTGTTCAATCACATTCTCCTTCCCACCCTTGTAAACACTTCAAACATCCCTGATAGATTCAGTTCAGGGTATGTAAATTAAAATCAGTAAAGAAATTACGTTAAGAAAAACTGCAAAAGACATTCTACAGTTAATTTGCAAAACAAAAAATAGCCTCTTAAGGAGTAAGCCAACTAGAGTTAGAGATAGATTAAAGACAATGCTCATCGTTATGATAGGGAAATCACCTCAATATAAACAGGGAGACAATGGCCTGGTGGTCCAGAGATCCAGGTAAGCTCCTGGGGATCAGAGTTTGAATCAGGCCATGGTAGAATTTGAATTCAATTTTGCAATCAGCAATGTAGTTGACTCTTAACAATTAGGAATGGGCAATAAATATTGGCCTAACCAGTGATGTCCACATCCTGTGAATGAATTTTTAAAAATTTAATGTCCAGTGGGACACTGATGAATAGTATACAGGCCTTTGATCAATAACCACGACGTGGAGTCATAGAGTTATAGAGATGTACAGCATGGAAACAGACACTTCAGTCCAACTCGTCCATGCCAACCAAATATCCCAACCCAATCTAGTCCCACTTGCCAGCACCTGGCCCATATCCCTCCAAACCCTTCCTATTCATATACCCATCCAAATGCCTCTTAAATGTTGCAATAGTACCAGCCTCCACCACTTCCTCTGGCAGCTTATTCCATACACGTACCACCCTCTGTGTGAAAAAGTTGCCACTTAGGTCTCTTTTATATCTTTCCCCTCTCACCCTAAATGTATGCGCTCTAGTTCTGGACTCCCCGACCCCAGGGAAAAGACTTTGCCTATTTACCCTATCCATGCCCCTCATAATTTTGTAAACCTCTGTAAGGTCACTGGGTGAGTGTGATAAATGGACAGCAATAATAAGGGGCAATTTTAATTTACATATAAACTGGAAATATCAGATTGGCAGTAGTATTTTTGTTTCTTAGAGCAACACATTCTGGAACAAACCGGTAGCAGCCTTTATTAGACTTGGCATTGTGTTTTTATACAGGATTTTTTGTATATTCACTCATGGGATGTGGACTTCACCAGCTAGGCCATTATTTATTGCCCATCCCTAATTGACCTGGACAAGGTAACAATGAACTGCCTTCTTGAACATACCCTTTGTGGATTTTAGCTACTTAAATAATTCTGAAAATCACTGAACACTGCGAGAGCCAGTAAAAGTCAATCAGATCAATATGAGTATTAAGGAGGGCATTGGGGCGGCACAGTGAATCAGTGGTTGTTGGCACTATTGCCTCACGGTGCCAGGTTCAATTCCTGCCTTGGATGACTATCTGTGTGGAGTTTACACATTCTCCTGAATCTGTGTGTGTTTCTTCTGGGTGCTCCAGTTTCGTCCCACAATCCAAAGATGTGCAGGCCAGGTGAATTGGCCATGCTAAATTGCCCATAGTGTTCAGGCATGTGTAGGTTAGGTGCATTAGTAAGGGGTAAATGTCGAGTTATAGGGTAGGGGAATGGGTTTGGGTGGGATACTCTTTGGAGGGTTGGTGTGGCCTTGTTGGGCCAAAGGGCCTGTTTCCACACTGTAGGGATTCTATGATCTCTCAATTTTCAGAGGACTAATAGCAATTGAGAAGTACAATGTCATACAAATGTTTCTCAAATACAGTGTTTTGCATTTGATTCAGCATTATTTTTATCACAAAAACCTTTGTACTGTTTTGTATCAATCAAATTTTTTGAGTAATGGGTTTTTCTATGATATGATTTTGTTTGTGAAATGTTCAAACAGTTCCCATTTTGGCACAAAGACAACCACTGAAATAAAAAAAATTTAAAATCCTATGTCAAATCCAATCCCACTGTCCATTCTTATAAACAGCTCCTTCACAGTTCTACTGAGTCGAAAATGATTTTTTTTCATAAAATCAGAACTTATTCTGCAGGTAAACATGAGTCCAGTGGCCACTGAATAAAATCTCATGAATAAGGGACCTGGGACTACTCAACATCAGGAAATATTCTGCAACACTGACTCAAGTGACATTTTCATCCTTGCAGAGGTGAATACCTACATAACAAGTAATGTCATTCCTTTTCATTGTCAAACACGGTGATATTCATCAGCAGCAATGATTATTGGCAAATATATTCAGCTTTTGAAATGACAGCATTAATTCTCAGCAGTCATGGGTTTATGCACTCAGGTAACCTGGTGAATAATTTTGATGTCCCACAGCTTGCTTCTGCATGAATGCATCTGATTTGTCTGTATGTAAAACTTGGATCATGTTCTCGCTCTTTCCAGATTTTAAGTCATTTTAAAAATATACCATTTAATATTGTTGCATTTTACACTAATCTCTGAAACCAGATCAATGTGTTATGGGGGTTCAAAATAAAATAATAATTAACAAAATCTAGTCTTTGTGAAAGCAGAATGTTTCACTGTTCTAGTGAACTAGGAACTAGTAACAACTGCTGATTTTGCTGCAATCAAATATCTTTTAGTTTCTTAATAAAGTACAACATTATATTATGGACACAGAGATCTGTAGCTTCTGTGATGCAACAATCTCTACTTTTTTCTGAACAAAACATGCTTTGAAACATATAGGATGCTTAGGGGGCTTAACAAGGTAAATGTTGGCAGAGAATTTTCCCCATATGGGAGAGTTTAGGAGCAAAGGGCATAGTCTCAGAATAAAGGGGTGCCAATTTAAGACTGAGAAAAGGAGAAATTCCTTCTCACAGATGGTTGAGAGTCTTTGGAATTCCTTTCCACGGAGAGCTGTATGGGCACAGTCCTTGAGTGTATTTATAAGTGTGAGATAGATATATTCTTGACTGGTAGGGAAAATCAAGGGTTATGGGGAAAAAGCAGGAAAGTAGACATAAAGCATGTTGCTCGAGGGTCCAGACAAGTTATTTCTTGTTCCTATTTCTTATGGTCTTAAAACAAGAATTACAAGGTTGATTGAATAATAGGACCATACAGCATAGGAGCAGAAATTAGGCCATTGAGCCCATTGAGTCTGCTCCGCCATTCAGTCATGGTAGATAAGTTTCTCAAACCCATTCTCCCACTTTCTCCCCAAACCCCTTGATCCCCTTTACAATCAAGAATCTACCTGTCTCCATCTTAAATATACTCAGTGGCCTGGCCTCCACAGCCTCCTTTGGCAGTGAATTCCAAAGATTCACCACTCTCTGACTGAAGACATTTCTCCTTATCTCTATTCTAAAAGGTCTCCCCTTTACTCTGCAGTTGTGTCCTCAGGTCCCAGTCTCTCCTACCAATGGAAACATCTTCCCAATTTAAGTTTCAATTAGGTCTCCCCTCATCCTTATAAACTCTAATAAGTATAGACCCATAGTCGTCAAATGTTCCTCAGATGTTAAACTGATCACTCTTGGGAACATTCTCGTGAATCTCCTCTGAACACGCTCTAGGGCCAATACATCCTTCCTGAGATATGGGGTCCAAAACTGCATACAATACTCCAAATGTGGTCTGACCAGAGCCTTATAGAGCCTCAGAAGTATCTCCCTGCTTTTATTTCAAGTCATCTTGAAATAAATGCCAACATTGCACTTGCCTTCCTTACTACTGACTCAACTTGCAGGTTTACCTTCAGAGAATCCTGGACTGGAACTCCCAAGTCTCTTTGCACTTCAGACCTCAGAATTTTCACTGTATTTATAAAATCGTCCATGCCTCTATTCTTTCTAGCAAGGTGCATGACCTTACACTATCCCATGTTGTACTCCATCTGTCACTTCTTTGCTCATTCTTCTAACCTATCCAAATCCCTCTGCAGCCTCCCCAACCCCTCAATGCTACCTGTCCCTTACCTATCTTCATATCATTTGCAAACTTAGCCAGAATGTCCTCAGTTTCTTCATCTAGATCGTTAATGTATAAAGCGAAAAGTTGTGGTTCCCAACACTGACCCTTGTGGAACATGATTTGGAGATGCCAGTATTGAACTGGGGTGTACAAAGTTAAAAATCACACAACATCAGGTTATAGTCCAACAGGTTTAATTGGAAGCACACTGGCTTTCAGAGAGCTGCTCCTTCATCAGGTGGAAGGAGCAGCACTCCAAAAGCTAGTGTGCTTCCAATTAAACCTGTTGGACTATAACCCGGTGTTGTGTGATTTTTAAACTTGTGGAACACCACTTGTCACTGGCTGCCACCCTGAGAGGAACCCTTTTGTCCCTATTCTCTGCTTTCTGCCAGACAGCCAGGATTCTACCCAAGCAAGCACCTTGCCTCTATCACCATGGACCCTTATCTTACTCAGTTGCCTCCTGTGTGACACCTTGTCAAAGGACTTCGTAAAATCCAGGTAGATAACATCCATTGGTTCTCCTTGGTCTAATCTGCTCGTTACTTCCTCAAAGAGTTTTAGCAGATTTGTCAGGCATGACCTACCCTTGATGAAACCATGCTGACTCTGCCCTATTTTACCATACGCTTCCAAATATTCAGAAATCTCATCCTTCACGATGGATTCCAAGATCTTACCCGCTGCTGTGGTTAGGCTAATTGGTCTGTAATTTTCCGTCTTCTGCCTTACTCCCTTTTTAAACAGGACTGTTACGTTCATGATTTTCCAGTCCTTTGGGACAATCCCTGACTCTAGTGATTCCTGAAGGATTATCATTAATGCCTCCACTATCTCGTCAGCTATCTCCCTTAGAACTCTGGGTTGTAGTTCATCTGGTCCAGGTGATTTATCCACCTTCAGGCCATTCAGTTTTTCTAGCACCTTCTCTTTGGTGATGGCCATCATACACAGCTCTGCTCCCTCATTCTCTTAAAGTTTTTGGGAAATTATCCATGTCTTCCATTGTGAAGTCTGACACAAATTATTCAGTTCCTCAGCCATTTATTTGATCCCCAGTACTATCTCTCCAGAATCATTTTCCAGCAGCCCAATACCCACTTTTGCCTCTCTTTTGCCCTTCATATATCTAAACAAACTCTAACAGTCTTCCTTTATATTACTGGCTAGCTTACCCTCATTTAATTTAATTATCTCCCTCCTTATTTCTTTTTTTTGTTGCTTTGTTGTTCTTTGGGAGCTTCCCAAGACTCTGGTTTCCCACTGTTCGTTGCTACTTTATATGCTTTCTTTTGTTTTTATGCTATCCCTGACTTCCCTGGTCAGTTGTGGTTACCTCGTCCTCCCTGTACCATACTTCTTTTCCCTCGGGATGAATCTCTGCTGTGTCTCCTGAATTATTCCCAGAAACTTCTGTCACTGCTATTCCGCTGTCTTTCATGCTGGAAAAGCGCAGCGGGTCAGGCAGCATCCAAGGAGCAGGAGAATCAACGTTTTGGGCATGAGCCCTTCTTCAGGAATGAGGAAAGTGTGCCAAGCAGGCTAAGATAAAAGGTAGGGAGGGACTTGGGGGAGGGGCGTTGGGAATGCGATAGGTGGAAGGAGGTTAAGATGAGGGGGATAGGCCGGAGTGGGGGTGGGGGCGCCCACACCTCCCCCCTTACTTCCCTCCAAGGCCCCAAGGGATCCTTCCATATCTGCCACAAATTGACCTGCACCTCCATACACATAATTTACTGCATCCGCTGCACCCGATGTGGCCTCCTCTATATTGGGGAGACAGGCCACCTACTTGCGGAACGTTTCAGAGAACACCTCTGGGACACCAGGACCAACCAACCCAACCACCCTGTGGCTCAACACTTCAACTCCCCCTCCCACTCCACCATGGACATGGAGGTCCTTGAACTCCTCCATCGCCAGACCATAGCAACACGACGGCTGGAGGAAGAGCGCCTCATCTTCCGCCTAGGAACCCTCCAACCACAAGGGATGAACACAGATTTCTCCTTTATCTTAGCCTGCTGGACACACTTTCCTCATTCCTGAAGAAGGGCTCATGCCCGAAAAGTCGATTCTCCCGCTCCTTGGATGCTGCCTGACCTGCTGCGCTTTTCCAGCAACACATTTTCAGCTCTGATCTCCAGCATCTGCAGTCCTCATTTTCTCCTACTAAATCCAGTATTGCCTGTTTCCTGGTAGGCTCCAGCACAAGCTGCTCCAAAAAGCCATCTTGTAGACATTCCACAAATTCCTTTTCTTGCAAATCACTAGCAACGTGATTTTCCCAGTCTACCTGCATATTGAAATCCCCCATGATAACTGTAACTTTGTCTTTCCTACACGTCTTTTCCATCTCCTGGTGTATCTTATGCCCCAGCTCCTGACTACTGTCTGGAGGCCTATACATGACTCCAACTATGGGTTTTTTTATGTTTGCGGTTCCTCAATTCTACCCACACAGATTCTACACCATCTAACTCTATCTTATTTGTTACTATTGATTTAATTTCATTCCTTACTAATACCCCCACCACCACCATCACCCACATGCCTATCCTTTCGATATGATGTACGTCCTTGAATATTCAGCTCCCAATCCTGATCACCTTGCAGCCATGTCTCTGTGATGCCCACCACATCATACCTGTCAATTTTGATCTGTGCCACAAGCTCATTTACCTTGTTCCTTATACTGAGTGCATTCCGATATAACAGCTTCAGTCCTACATTAATGTTCCTTTTCTCACTGTCATTTGTTTGTCCAGTGCACTTGAAGTTTGATTGCTAACCCTTTCCAGATATGCTCTCCTATTTGTGTCTGTGCTGGCGATTTTAATAACCTCTCCAGAGTTCTGCACTCTTACCTCCTCTTTTAATTCGGCTTTTCTAATTTCTCCTATAACTGAACCTTTCCCCCCTCCTTCCCATTTAGTTTAAAGCCTGTCTACAGCCCTAGTTATGTGATTTGCTAGGAATCTGGTCCCAGCACAGTTCAGATAAAGACTGTCCCATCTGAACAGGTCTCTTTTTCCTGAGTACTGGTACCAATATCACATGAATTCAAACCCATTTCTCACACACCAATCTTTGAGCTATGCATTTACCTGCTTAAACGTATTGACCCTGTGGCAGCTCAGGTAGTAATCCAGAGATTATTACCTGTTTGGTTCTGTTTTATTTTAATTTAGCCCCTAGCTGTTTATACTCCCTTAGCAGAACCTTTACCCTAGTTTTGTCTATGTCATTGGTAACTGCATGGACCTCGACCACTGGATCTTTACCCTCCCACTCCAAGTTCCTCTGCAGCCCAGATGAAATATCCCAAGCTCAAGCACCAGACAGGTAACACAACCTTCATCACTGCCAATCGTGCTCAGAGGACAGTATATATGCCACTAACGACACTATCACCAATTACTACAACATTTCTCTTCTCTCCCTCCATTTGAATGGCTCCCTACACCACAGTGCTGTAGTCAGTTTGCTCATTCTCCCTACAGTCCCCATTCCCATCCACATAGGGAGCAATATCTTGAACCTGTTGTACAAGGATAAGGACTGAGGCTCCTGCAACTCTACTTCTTGGCTCGCTCCACCTGCTTCCCTCACGGCCACACTCTGCTGTTCCTGACCACTTGCTGAATTAGAGTTAGTTCATCGGCTGTCCAGGTAACTCTCCCCCTCCCTAACATGTTGCAATGTTTGAAGCTCAGATTCCAGCTTTTCGACTCTGAGGTGGAGTTCTTTCAGCAACCAATCACAATGGGGTCCACCAGCTCCCACATCATGCAGAAATGACACATCACCAGACCCTCCAATCTTATTTTGTTTAATTACTTTTAATTTCTTTTTACATTTTTAACTGTTTTTGTATCTCTGCTTTTGCAAGTAGTAATCAATAAATAAATTATATCCAATAAATTAACTATTCAAATTTAACAGACTCCTTATTCGCCAAACTATTACAGCCCTCCTGTGACATCACCTTTCAGTTTCCCAATCAGATTCAGAAACAGAATCGCCCACCTTCCCAAGTTGCTCTCTGCTCAACTCTTCTCCCGAAGTGAAAGTCCCAAGTCCACGTAGTAAGTTTTTATATCATTTACCTTCCCAAGTTGCTCTCTGCTTGGGTCCTCTCCCAAAGTCGATAAAAGTAATGACCACAGCTGTAGAGGCATTAGCGAATCTTCAAATATTAGAGATTATTAACTTACTCCAATAGGATGATGTCTACTAGCTTATGGCAGCAAATTATAGTGTTGTTCAATAGATTTTAGGATTTTAGTTGTACATAAGCAACACAAACACTCAACTAAGGGCTAGAATTGAAGTTACAGCCTTCCACAATTTAATATAATATTAAATGCTCCCACAAGAGAAACACCAACTTTAATTTAAATAAGTACATCTTTCAAATTAAAACAGGTTAACATTTTAATATTTGTAGATATTGCACTCAATGATCCATTTTCATAAGCCCTGTAAAACTTCTCCTTTGTAATAGATGCAGTAATGACTCCATTGTCACACACTGGATGTAAGTTCCACAGATATCAGAACTTAAATTGCTGAAGTAAATGTTCTTCAATTAAGATTTTGTATGGTAGCTTTGGTCTAAATTTAAAGATATAATTCAACTGATGTAAGGGTAACTTGCGTGTGCAGGCAGATGATATGGGTATAGTTCTCATGAATGCCTTTTTCACAATAGGGACAGATAATGAAGTTATTGCAATCAGGAAATAGTGTAAAATATTAGGTGAAAAGGAACTTTGAGGAGTTTAAAATATTTGAGGTGGATAACCCTAGCAAATAAACAAACCAAGAGTGGAAATAGTAAAAGCTTTGACAATATTTTTCAAATCCTTTTTGCTTACACATAGGGTGCTGGAGTACTAGAGGACATCTAATGTTGTGCCATGATTTAAAAAGAACAGTGGTATAGAGGTAAAGTCACTGGACTAGTCATCCAGAAACCTCAGTTTATTTTTCTGGCGACATGGGTTTGAATCCCACCTAATGGTGATTACGTAACCATTGTCAATTGTTGTAAAAACCCATCAGATTCACAAATGCCCTTTAGAGAAAGAAATCTGCAATCCTACTTGGTCTGACCTACATGTGACTCCAAACTAACAGCATTGTGGTTGACTCTTAATTACCTTCTGGACATTCAGGCTTGGCCAATAAATGCTGTCTCAGCCATCATTACTCATATCACATGAACAAATAATAAAAAGAATAGGCTAATTACTGTTTAGTCCACCTCACCTCAATGGTGAGAAAATTGCTGGAATAAATTCTAAGACTATGGATAATCCTTATTCAGAAAGACAAGGATTAATCAAAGACAGCAAGATTTCCTAAAGCAAAGTTGTGTCTAACTAACATGATTGAAATTTTGAGGCAGTAACAAAAAAGGTCAAGAATGTGGTGCATTTCATCTCATATATATGGATTTAGCAAGGATTTTGATAAGGTCCAACAATAGCAGACATGTCAAAAAATGTATGAGCAAATTACTGCAGATGCTGAAACTAACAAATGCTAGAGATCATAGCAGGTTGTATCCAATAAATTAACAAGATTCAATTTAGGACAGATTCAAATTTAGCAGACCCCTTATTAGCCAATCAATTACAGCTGTCCTGTGACATCACCTTTCAGTTTCCCAATCAGATTCAGAAACAGAATTGCCCACCTTCCCAAGTTGCTCTCTGCTTGACTCTTCTCCCGAGGTGAAGGTCTCAAGTCCACGTAATAAGTTTTTATACCATTTACCTTCCCAAGTTGCTCTCTGCTTGGCTCCTCTTCCAAAGTGTATAATTGCTGGAAGTAATGACCATGGCCGTAGAGGCATAAGATCTATGGAGAGAGAGCAAGCTAATGTTTTGAATCTAGATGACTCTTCATCAGAGCTGAAGTAAAGTACAGCATTTGCCCCAAAGTTTTTTTTTGGGGGGCAGGGTGGACCTGGTGAGAGCTGCTATTGTGTGTAGGGTACTGGTGGAGAAAAGATGCTGGTAGTTCAGGTTAAGTGACTGCAATGTGAGAATGGCAGAACAATGGTGCATCTCCTGCCAGACTTCAAAGGACAGACAGTCCCAATGGGATGGGGTGGGGCTAAGGACATGATAACAGAATGTAACAAGCTAAAAGGAAGGGAAGAAATGGAAGTTGGTTCACAATTTGAAAGTGTTGAACTCAATGTTAAGTCCAGAGGGCTGTAAAGTGCCTAGTCTGAAGATGAAGATGTTGTTACTCCAGCTTGCGCTGTGATTCACTGGAAAACTGCAGCATGAAATGTAATGCCCATGGAATCCAAAGCAAAGAAGTAAGTTGGATCTAAAATTGATACAGAGGCAAGAAGCAAACAGTAGTACTTGGAAAAGTGTTTTTCCATCTGGACAGCTGTTTTTAGTGGGGCTCCATAGGGCTCAGTACTAGCTCTTTATGTTTTTTTGTCTTAGCATGTGACTGATAATGAAGAAGAAAACTGTATACTGCAAGATGATGTCAATGGCCAAATCAGGTGGGCATAACCACAGAAAATGCAGTTAAATGCAAAGAAGTGTGAGATTTGCGGAAGGCCAAAATGTTAAGAGAATACACAGTAAATGGTAGGATTTCTAGAAAGATTCTCCTTCACTGTTGTTTCATCAAAATCCTAGATCCTTCTTTGTAATAGCACTGTGAATATACTTATACACCAACTCACTATCAGCTTTTAAGAGTGGTTAGGGATAAACATAGAAACATAGAAACAAAGCATGGGCTAGTATGTGCTACAAACGCTGGCCTAGCTAGTGATGCCTCAACCAATGAATGCATTTTAAAAAATGTAGAGAAGCAGCAGGGCATTAGAGTGCTTGTCCACAGATCACTGAAGATGATCGGACAGATAAATAAGGTGGTCAAGAAGATATATGGAATTCTTTCTTCATTGGCTAGTAAAGTGGTAAAGCTCGAACTGTTAAAACATTGGTTGGATTACAGATGAAACACTGCATGCAATTCTGGTCACTGCACATTAGGAATGTTGTAATCACATCATAAAGGCTACAGAGGAGACCTAAAGCGAGGTTGCATGGACAAGAAGCTTTTAGTTATGAAGTAAGATTAGATAAGGCTAGGACCTTTACTTTGAAACAAGGAGGGTAAAGGCTGTAGGAGCTCCTATCTTTTATAAAACACCCTATTTTTGCATTTGTTGACAAACATATTACAATAGAACAACTTACTCAAAACGTTATGTTAAATGGGTTTAAGTTTTACATGTTTACAGATATAACATGGGCACAGATTTGAAATGGTTATCCAAAAACTGAAATGGTTACCAAAAACAACTGCAGATTTAAGACATTGGAAAGCAGTTGTTTTAGTACTTACTCACAGCTAATCAATTCTTCACTGTTATCTTGTTTAAAAATTTTCAAATAATTTACTTTTCAAGCAGTAAGTAAATATGCCACAATACCTAAGTCAAGTATGCTGTTATGTGTGGTCACATAAACACCAGAAGCAGCCCATTACATACCCTTTTCCTGAAGATCAATTGGTTCTCTCTTAGAACTCCTTCTGCCAAGATATGACAATGCTTTCTTTGATTGCAGTAAATGTCTCTGTTCAATCTTTTAAACTTTATGTTTGGGGGAAGGAATTGTGTTATTTTGACAAGGCGCACCATCCTATGAAACTTCTTTTAAGCACAATGCCCAATTAACTGGAACACAGTCCTTTAACTTATCTCTGTTCAAGCCATATCTTCATAACTATGATGTTCCCTTGATAGTGTTAGCTCTCAGTTTGATATGTTCAGTAAGTCTAATTTTTTTTAAAAAAACAATGAATAAGTGGCTCTTCACCTGAGCATTTTATTGAATTTCAAGTTATAATTGCTGACACGTTTTATTGTTCTATTGAGCAAACCTAAGTAAAGTTAATAAAATTATGAGTGAATAAGATTGCCCTCATCTCCTTGTTGGACATGGATTTAGGATAAGAGGTAATCGACTCAATGAGATTTGGAGAAAATTGTTTTACCGAAGGATGGTGAGCATCTGGCGAAAGGGCTGTGCCTTGTGAAGGTGGTAGAGGCAGACACCCTCATAAAATTTGAAAATAAATGAAATCTTATATTGAAGTACGATAAAATGTGGTCCAAAGTTGGATGGTTCCTTGCCAGCCTATGTGGATGTGTTGGGCTGAATGGCCTCCTTCCAAGCTGTAAATTTATATCATTCTGGACATCAGTCAGCAAGGATTGATTCTACCAATTACAGTGATGAGCAACATTCACTGGGAGCACATCTCATGTTGATATAAATATTGTTACAAATCAACAGCCAGTGATTTTCTATGGAAATTAATGGTTCAGAACTTGTGGCCCACACACTAGTGAGTTTCTGAGACTCTAAGAGTGTCAGTTTGCAGAATCACTTTTAAAATCACTTCTAACTGTCATTGGCACCAAACAATTCAAACACAGATTGTTGAAATGTTATGTCCTACTGTCAACAATCATAAAATCATTGAATGATACTAAAGTGCATTGGACTGTTTATGAGCAAATCCCTCTGGAAAGGCATGTTGCCCACTAACAGATGTTAATCATTTAATTGGAGCGATATTTCAACAGACTTTCAAATTTAACAGTGCATTCACAGATCTCTTGAGCTTCCTGAAACTCAATGGCAAAAACAAAACAACACTGCATTAATTGACCAAATTGATTGAAACTTTGGAAATATTGCACTAAATGCTCAATATTGTCAGCTATCATTCAAAAGGGTTGAATTTTCATAGGATAGCAGAAGCCCTAATGCTGGGACTCAAACTAAGAGGTGACCTTGCTTTGAAGCCTGATCCAGGGTGGCATTAACAACAGCTGGAGATAGTCAAGCCACAGTAGCCAACCAAATACATTTAGCTGCCAACCTCAAGAGTTGCTGACTCAATCACAGGCTGGATGTTTGACGGCACCACCACCAGTGGTGACTGCTGTTCAGGCTGCAGATAGACAGAAAGAGCAGGTCAATGGCCAGGATCCCATGAGGAAGGGTAAATATTGTTGGTGGTAGCTAGGGCAAGATAGGGAGATCCTCATTTGTGGAGTGGGATTGGTGCTATGATAGCACCATAGATATAGCAGCAGGTATCCTGCGGCACGGTGGCACAGTGGTTAGCACAGCTGCCTCACAGCGCCAGAGACCCGGGTTCAATTCCCGCCTCAGGCGACTGACTGTGTGGAGTTTGCACGTTCTCCCCGTGCCTGCATGGGTTTCCTCCGGGTGAAGGGGTAAATGTAAGGGTATGGGTGGGTTACGCTTCGGCGGGGCAGTGTGGACTTGTTGGGCCGAAGGGCCTGTTTCCACACTGTAATGTAATATCCATGGACAATGGAGTGTCCATATGTCTGTAACTCCCCTTCTGGAACCTGCTAGTTGGCCATCGGGTTTTAATGCGCAAACTTCTCACAAAGTGGTGGAACCACAAACAGAAGTGCTCTCTACGAGCATCTGAGCCACGAACATATCTTCTGCTAGCAAAATGGCATGATAGCAGAAGACACATCCTCTTCAGCATCCTCTTATGCTATTTTGCTGGCTTTACGATTGCCTAAATCATCCACAGAAAATCCTAGCTAATGTTATAGAAGTATAGCTTTTCATTAGACACAAAATAGGTCCTTGTAAGGGAAGAATGTTGTGGCTTCACTATTATGAAGGTGGCCATATTTCACTCAAAGTTGAATGAAGGCACTATTTCTTTGCATTTGTTCATGGAATGTTGGCATTGCTGATTAGATCAGCATTTATTGCCCATCACTAATTCCCCTGGAGAAAGTGAACCACTGCTGGAGTGTTAGAGATTACGTTCAGATGATTGAAGGAGTCTGGTGAGTTACTGCAGTGCATCCTTGAGGTGGTACACACTGTTGCGACTGTGTGGTGTTGGTGAAGGCAATTAATGTCGATGGTGGTGAATGGAATAGAAATGAAGTGGGATGTTTTGTCCTGGATGGTGTCAAGATTATTGAGTTGTGTTGGATGTTTACATACCCAGACAAGTGAGGAGTATTCCATCATATTCCTGACTTGTACCTTTTATAGATGGTAAACAGTGTATGTTGAGACAGGAGGTGAATCACATGCCACAGAATTTCGAGCTTTTGAGCTAATCTTACAGCCACAGTATCTACATGCCTGGCTATGTTCAGTTTTGGTTAATAGTAATCATCAGGATGTCAGTAGTGGTTCAGTGATTGAGTTTTGAATGTCATGCAGATTGCTGATTACACCAGGTAGCTGGGAGTTCCTCATCTCCCTACCTCTGTTAACTAGGGATATCAAAATGCCACTGATCTCTACTACTTCTCATATCATTCGTACGTATCATATTGGCAATGCAGCGTTTAGCAAAACAAACAGTTTTATTCCCCAAAATAAATGAAAACTAACCTTCAAATTAAGCTGAGCAAGTGAGGAACAGTTATTTGATATCGCAAGTAGTTGTCCTTTGGCTAGTAGAATTCAAATGGATGATTGGTAGAGAGTAAAGTACATAACCCTCGAAATAGGGCATATCAACAAGTGCTCCGGGTCAGATGATAGTCTTCTTCATGGCTGTCCTTGTCAGGGTTTTATTCATCATGAAGCTGTCTTCTTCAGATAGAAGATGGAAGAGAAGAAATTGGAGGAAAACCCAGCAAAGAGTTCCATAACACTTAGGCTAGAGAGTAGGATGCTACCTTCACAACTTTAATGGCACCAACACACTCCAGTGTTAACTGTCAGTTTCCTTTCTGGTATGAGTGAACTATCCTCAGTTGTCATGGATTGTATACTTTCTTTTTCCTACTTAACTAATGTATCATAAGTAAACTGCTGCTTCTTAACAACTTTTATAAAATAGCTGAAATTTCCTTCAGAATAGTCAACTGTCTGTTAGGTTACAGTGATCACAAAGCCCCAAAATCTAACAAAAGTGAATGACAGTGGTAGGTGGTTAGCTGAGTATGTGAAGAATGTGTAGAAAGAGAAGGTTGCATGTTATTGCAAAGTAATTGTGTGAGAGTGATGTGTTTAAAAATGCTCTTGCCAGTTTGCCAGTTAGGATTACTCAGGATGACAAAGATAGGATTGCAAATAGAGGAGATAAGAGTTTTCATTTTTGTGCATCTGACCTTATTATATCTCTGCCAATAATGTGTTCAAGAATCAAATAAATTCCCTCAAAAATACACTTTCCATTCAGTGTTAGCCCTTTGCCTTGTAGGCATTTTCACATTGTATGGGCAGCTGTTTCCTCAGCCACTTCCCTATGTATCAATATGTCATCCATGTGCATATGGCATCTTCCATTGAACATAATCCAATGGAAAATCTCTGTGGCTTATGTGATTCTGAATGGCAGTCTACTTACATAAATTTCATCAAATAGAGTAATAAATGTAGTATGCAGTCTTATCTGTTCCTTAAATGCTAACTGTTTGAACCCACTGTTGCATAGAGTTTCAGAAAAAGCTTTACTTTTTAACAATTTAAATAAACTCTAAACAAGTGTAGACATAGGATGGATTTCCCTCACTATGGCCTTATTTAGCTATTCTAGGTCAACACATAGAATGTAGAAGCAGGCCATTCAAGTCCACAGCAATCCTTCAACCAGCATCCCATCCATACTTACCCTATCCCTGTAACCCTGCCTTTCCCATGACTAATCAACCTGGTCTGCGCACTGTGGGCAATTTAGCACAGTCAGTCTACCTAACCTGCAGCTCATGCAGACACCAGGAGAATGTATAAACTCCACACAGTCATCAAGGCTGTAATCAAACTCAGGTCCTGAGCACTGTGAGGCAGGAGTGCCTACCACTGAGCCACCATGCCACCCACTATCCTAATGGCCATTGGATTTGGGTACAATTTGCTTCTGAACTTGATTTATTAAGATATGTGTAATCTTTCAGGGTGTACAAATACATAATGGCTTAGTATACTTAACTTGAGACTACATTTGATATTAACTTTGTCTAATTTTTTGAAAAAAAATTAAGGTATTTCAGATTGAAATAATTATAAAATTATATTCAAACTTCTTCAAAAGTATTTATGCCTCCATTTGTATTTTGGTTATTTATCCACTTTAATAGATGGTGATATCTGCTGCCCTTCTCCTTGGAAGTGTTTGTGATTTTTGAAGGTGCTATCTGAGGATCTTTCATGAATTTCTACAGTGCATCTTGGAGATGGAACACAGTGCTGTCACTGAGCTTCGCTGGTGGAGCCACTTGATGTTTGTCAATATGGTGCCAATCAAGCAGGCTGCTTTGTCCTGGATGGTGTCAAGCTTCTTGAGTGTTTGTTGGAGCTGCACCCATCCAGACAATTGTCACATTCTTGATTTGTGCCTTGTAAATGGTGGCCAGGATTTGTGGGAGTCAGGAGATCAGTTACTCACTGCAGCATTTCTAGCCCCTCTCCTGCTCTTGTAACCACTGTTTATCTGATGTTTCCAATTGAGTTTCAGGTTAATGGTAACCACCAGAATATTAATAGTGGAGGATTCAGTGATGGTAACACTACTGAATGTGAAGGATGGTGTTTTAGATTGTTTCTTATTGGAGACGATCATTGCCTGGCATCCCTGTGGTGCAAATGTTACTTGCCACATGTCAGTTCAGTACTGGTTGTTGTACAGATACTGTTGCATTTGAACATAGACTGTTTCAGTATCTGAGAAGTTGTGAATGGTGCTGAACATTATGCAATCATTAGCAAATATCCCCACTTCTGATCTTATGATGGAGGGAAGGTTATTGATGAAGCAACTGAAGATAGTTGGGCCTATGACACTACCCTGAGGAATGCCTGTAGAGATGTCCTGGAGCTGAAATGGCTAACCTCCAACAACTACAACCATCTTCCTACATGCATCGGACAATTCTCCTCCATACCAGTTCAGCTCAGGATCCTTAATGCCACACACAGTCACTTGCAGCCTTGATGTCAAGACCTGCCTTTCTCATAGTCATAGAGACACAGACATCAGTCCATGCTGACCATAATCCCAAACTAAACTAGTCCCACCTGCCTGTGCATGGCCCAAATCCATCTAAACATTTCTTATTCATGTACTTACCTAAATACCTTTTAAATGTTACAATATATCTGCACCATCATTTCCCCTGGAAGTTCATTCCACACAGGAACCACTCACTGTGTTAAATAAAAATTGCTCCTCATGTCCTTATTAAATCTTTCCCCTCTCACTTTAAAAATATGTCCCCTTGTCTTGAAATCCACAACTCTAGGGAAAAAACACCTGCCAATCACATTATCTACCGCCCTCGTTGTTTTATAAACCTCTCTAAGGTCACCCCTCAATTTCCTGCGCTCCAGTGAGAAATGTCCCAGCCTATCCAGCCTATGCCCATAACTCAAATCTCCCATTCCCGGCAACATCCTGGTAAATCCCTTTTGAATCCTTTCCAGCTTAATCATATCCTCCCTATACCAGTGCAAACAGACCTGGACACTGTACTCTAGAAGAAGACTCACCAATATCTTGGATAATCTCAACATAGTGACCCAACTCTTGTATTGAAAGGTTTGAGCAATGAAAGCAAGTGTGCTAAACACCTTCTTAACCACCCTATCTATATGTTACACCAATTTCAAAGATTACCTGAACCCCCTAGGTCTTGCTGTTCTATAAGTCCTTCCCTTGTTTGTTTTGTCAAAAGGCAATACCTTGTATTTATTCAAATTAAACTCCATCTACCACTGTTCAGCCCATTGACCCAATTGATCAAGATCACTTTGTAATCTTAGATATCCTTTTTTACTGTTCACTATTCCACTAATTTTGATGTCATCTGCAAACTTACTAACCACGCCTTCCCTATTCTTATCCAAATAATTTATGTAAATGGCAAACAAAAGTTGATCCAGCACCGATACCTATGGAACACTGCTGGTCACAGGTTTTCAGTCTGAAAAACAATCCTCTCCCATCACTCTGTCTCCTGCTGTTAAGCCAATTACCAAGATTATAGTTTGTATCCTAAGTCTTCAGCTCTTCATCATCCTTTCTTCATAATTCCCTACGTTTTAGTCCATCTTCAATGTAGCAATACAGCATTCTCTTGGCCAGATTCCTGAAATAAAAGGCAACATAAAAAATGAATCCAGATTTATCAGATAGCATATCTAATAATAGATATAAATCTGAACTATTCATCCCTGTATGTTTCTTTAATTGCCTGGTTGAGTACGCCATTGCAATGCTATCCTTGTGGCTGCAGATCAAGCAGGATTCCGCAAGGATCTGTTTTGGGACCATTGCTGTTTGTCATTTTTATAAATGACCTGGAGGAGGGGCTAGAAGGTTGGGTGAGCAAGTTTGCGGATGATACGAAAGTCGGTGGAGTTGTTGACAGTGAGGAAGGATGTGTCCAGTTACAGTGGGATATAGATAAGCTGCAGAGCTGGGCAGAAAGGTGGCAAATGGAGTTCAATGTAGGTAAGGGTGAGGTGATACACTTTGATAAGAGTAACAAAAAGATGGGGAACTGGGCTAATGGTCAGATACTTGGTAGTGTGGATGAGCAGAGGGATCTTGGTGTCCATGTACACAGATCTCTGAAAGTTGCCACCCAGGTAAATAGTGAAGAAGGCATATGGTATGGCGTACTGGCTTTTATTGGTAAAGGAATTGAGTTCCGGAGCCCTGAGGTCATGTTGCAGTTGTATAAGACTCTGGTGCGGCCACATCTGGAGTATTGTGTGCAATTTTGGTCGCCATACTATAGGAAGGATGTGGAGGCACTGGAACGGGTGCAGAGGAGGTTTACCAGGATGTTGCCTGGTAGGTATAGGACAGATGTTAGGGGTAGATTCTTTACTCAGCGAGTCGTGAGTTCATGGAATGCCCTGCCAGTAGCAGTGGTGGACTCTCCCTCTTTATGGGCATTTAAACGGGCATTGGATAGGCATATGGAGGATAGTGGGCTAGTGTAGGTTAGGTGGGTTTGGATCGGCGCAACATCGAAGGCCAAAGGGCCTATACTGCGCTGTACTTTTCTATGTTCTATGATTAATAACTTGCCTCCAGCTTCTTCTATTATTATTGCTCTTCTGCAGTGAATAGCAAGAAGCCCAGTTTTGAGTTTGAGCTTGTCATGCAGTTCACTTCTTTCTGAAAGGAGGTGAGTTTCACCAGAAACCCAGCTGAGAAATGACAGATTCATCACAGTTTCACAGTTTACAGAAAAAAAATTAGCAACATTACAGCTTCTGTGGCTAACTCAAGTCTTTATCATCTCAGAACTACAGATAATATTTAATTTGTAACCCACAGGACATGAGGGTAACTTTGGAATTCATATGTACGCACCTCAATTCTATCATGTTCAAATTATTGCAGGTTTAAATTAGTTTGTCCTTTTTAAAATGAATACAAATGTTACATTCTATGGAGTTCTCTGATGAAACAGAACAGTGGCAGTTCACACTTTTTCTCTGTAGTAATCCTGCAGAATCTTCAGGCAGTTTCATGTGCATGCCAATATTCCTCAAGTGATAACATATCAAATTCTCACTATAAAATTAACAAGCAATGCTTGTCCATGCATAGTTACACATCTACAAAGGTGCTTTTGTTTAATATTGTCAACCTTTTCAACTGTTCAAACTGAAAATCTACTTGTTGGATATTGGTTCTTAATGTAATTAAGAACTATCATAGCCTCCAACTAAAATACCAGGTTCTGCATTTATTTCTTGTCAGTATACTAGTGAATATGTACACTTGGTCTCCACGTCTAGAATGAATGTGTCTCCAATTGAATATGATTATACAGGAAAAACTATAATTGAGTTTGGTGTGCTGAGGCTGAAAAATCTCATCAGTATTCCACTCATTCAGTATCATATTTGAAATTGCACAACTGCTTCACCATCGACAGTTTCCAATCTCACGCAGTCTGGGAGAATATTATCACATGCCCACATGGAATTTATTTAACAGCATAACTAAGCAGATTAAACATTTCCAGTCTTAAGGGTCATTTCTGTGAAACCAGTTTAAGATGTCAGTCTGACGAGGGTTCTAGTTATAAATAAATGTATGGTTGGTACAGCTGTTCAAAGTAAACAATAAAACAGCATTGAATTCCATAAAATAGAATCCCTACAGTATGGAAGCAGGCCCATTCACCCAACAAGTCTACACCAACCCTCTGAAGAGTATCCCACCCAGACCCATTCCCCTATAATTATCCATGAAGACTTCAGGGAATTTAGCATGGCCAATTCACTTAAACTGCATATCTTTGGATTGTGGGAGGAATCGCGCACAGACAATGTGAAAACCCCACAGAGATAGTCGCCTGAGGCTGGAATTGAACCCAGGTCCTTGGTGCTATGAGGCAGCAATGCTATCCACTGAGCTATCATGCCATACTTTAAATATGATAGCAATAAAATTACTTGGTAGTAGGAAATGCCTCATAAGATGCATGCTTGAAAGCTGTTGAATGAGCTAGCTTTCCTCAAGTTTGCAGTCTTCTTTCCCATTTGTTCCTGTGCCTGACATAGCATTTACTCTTTCAGCATCTCCTGAATATCTCACCTCTTTACTGGATGTCTGAACATGTTGGAGAGAGTAGCTCATTGAATTCATATAGAAACATCTCAAATGTTAAAGTATCGAGATTATGCTTCAATTATACAGGGCAGTTATGAGATTACATCTGAAGTTGTATAGTATTGTTCACTTAAAGGAAAGTATAAATGCATTGGAGGCAGCTAAGGGAATGTTTACCAGAGTAATACAGGCACCCCCTGGATTGCGAACTGGTTCCATTCTGGAGTCTTTTCAGAAATCGATTTATACGAAAGGTGGAACACAATGCAGGAGAATGTAAAACGACTGTTCGTAAGTATAGGAAATGATCATATCTTGGATTTTTAAAATTACACCTCTGTATGGGACATGTTTGCAAGACGAACATTCGTAAATAAGTGAGCCCCCCAACATATCTGGAAATGGCAGGTTGTCTTGTGAGGAAAGGGCAGCAAAATAGGCTTGTATCTGCTACAGTTTAGAAGAATGAGAGATGACTTCATTGAAACATATGGTCCTGAAGGGCCTTAACAGGTAGATGTGGAGGGGATATTTCTACCTAAAACTAGGCATTTAAAAATTAGCTCTAATCCTAACTCATTTAAAAAAGACATGAGATGAATTTTCTTCACTCAGTGCATCATGAGCCTTTGGAATCTCCTTCCTCAACAGATGGTGGAAGCAGAGGACAGAATATTTTTTAAGTCAAAGGTGGGCAGATTCTTGGTAAGCAGTGGGATGAAAGGATATCAGATAAACATTATTGTGGAATTTAGCAAACAGCTAAACACATTCAAAGCATTGAATGTCCCATTCTTTCTTCTTATTCATTGCTTTTAAGTATCAATCTTGGACTGTGTTCGTTTAAGCGCTGAATTTGTAACTACAGTTCCACTTGACAATAAGACAACACGTTACATTACCCTCTGTAATCCCTCAAGCAACAATAGCAAAATAAAATTCATGTCAACTGTCAGGCCACTGCACTGACAGGAGTTCACTATGAGCATGTTATGATTGCAAATTCAGGCATTTTGTGAGGAAAAAGCTACAAGCTGCAAATTTGCACAATGTCTCATACTAACACATAATTTTATTCTTATATAGCTATATGTTGTAAGAGGTACTTTCCTCATGCATTTGCATTCCAATGGGATAGAAACATTGAAACTAGGAGTAGAACTAGGCTATTCAGCCCTTCAAGCCTGCTCCGCCATTCATTATGATCTTGGCTAATCATCTAACTCAATAACCTATTCCTGCATTTCTCCTGTATCATTTGATTTCAGAAGAATAGACTGGAAGAAAAAGAAAGTGTATAAATTTTTGGTAAAGGAAGAGATCATGCTATTGTGAAAATTAATGTAGGCACTGACGATCAAGATGTCAAATCAGTCTGAGCAGAAATAAGAAATGGCAAGGAAAATATGTCCCTATTGGGAATAATCTGCAAGTCCCAACACAGCAGTTCCACAGTGGGATACTGTATAAACCAAGAAATACTGCTGGTAAGAAAGTTACACAAAAATGGTGGGTGATTTTAATTTGAATATAGACTGGATTAATGAAATCGGCAATGACAGTCAATGGAAAGTTAATTGAATCTTTTATAAATTGAATTTTGGAGCAATATGTTGGGGAACCAATGAGGGAGCAGGCTAAAATAAAGCAAAGAAAAGTGGATGCTGGAAATATAAAACAAAAACAGAAATTGCCAAAGAAACTCAGCAGGTCTGGTAGCATCTGTGGAGAGAAAACAAAGTTAACATCTTGAATCCAGTGATCCTTCTTCAGAATCTGGCTGGTTTTGGACCCACCTGCTGTTGGGAACATCCTTTCTGCATCTGCTCTGTTTAGCCCTGTTAAAACTTCATAGGTTTCTATGAGCACCTCCAAGCCCCCCATCCCCATCCACCCCAACCCCCTCATTTTCTGAACTTTGTAAACCTTCACTGTACTCCCACTGTAGCAAAAACATCCTGCCTCAGATAAGGAGACCAAAAATGCACACGATATTCCAGGTATGGTCTCACCAAGATCCTGTAGAATTGCAGCATGACATCCCTGCTCCTGTACTTGAATCCTATCACTGTGAAGGCCAACATATCATTTGTTATCTTTTCCACCTGCTGCACCTTCAATGACTGGTACATGAAAATACCCAGGTCTTATTTCACATTCCCCCCTCTCACTTTATAGCCATTGAGATAATAGTCTCCCTTTCTGTTTTTGCAACTAAAGTGGATAATTTCACATTTATCCATATTATATTGCATCAAACATTCACTCAACTTGTCTAAATCTCACCTGAAACATCTCTGCTGCATCCTCACAGTCCAGCCACCCACCCAGTCAGTCTGCAAAATGTGATCACATGTTGGTTCTGACATTTTTTTTTAATCGTGAGTTACTCATTAGGCAAATGTGAGGACTGCAGATGCTGGAGATCAAACTCGAGAGTATGGTGCTAGAAAAGCATAGCAAGTCAAGCCGCATTCAAGGAGCAGGAGAATTGAAGTTTTGGGCATAAGCCATTCATCAGGAATGAAGCTTGTGACCGAGGGTGTGGAGAGATAAATGAAAGGGGGGTGGGGCTGGGGAAAGGTAGATGAAAATGCGATACATAGACGGAGGTTGGGTAAAGGTGATAGGTCGGAGAGGAGAGTGGAGCAGATAGGTGGGAAGGATGATGGGTAGGTAGTACAGGTCATGAGGACGGTGCCAAGTTGGAAGGTTGGAACTGGGATAAGATGAGGGGAGGGGAAAATGAGGAAACTGGTGAAATTCACATTGATGCTGTGTAGTTGGAGGGTACCGAGGCGGAAGATGAGGCGTCCTTCCTCCAGGCATCTGGTGTTTAGGGTGTGGAGGAGACCCAGGACATTCATATCCGTGACGGAGTGGGAGGGGGAGTTGAAGTGTTCGGCCATGGGGCGGTGGGTTGGTTAGTGCAGGTGACCTGGAGATATTCTCTGAAATGCTCTACAAGTAGACGTCCTATCTCCCCAAAGTAGAGGAGACCACATCGGGTGCAATGGATACAGTAAATGATGTGTGGAAGTGCAGGCAAAACTCTGATGAATGTGGAAGCCTCCTTTGGGACCTTGGACAGAGTTGAGGAGGGAGATGTGGGTGCAAGTTTTGCAATTCCTATGGTGGAAGGGGAAGGTGTCGGGAGGGAGGGTAGGTTGGTGGGAGGGCATCAACCTGACGAGAGAGTCACGGATGGAATGGTCTTTACGGAAAGCAGATGGGGAGGGGAGGGAAATTTATCTGTGGTGGTGGGATCCATTTGTAGGTGGCGGAGGATGATGCGATTAATGCAGAGGTTTATGGGGTGGAAGGTGAGGACCAGGGGTTCTGTCCTTGGTGTGGTTGGAGGGGTGGGGTTCAAAGGTAGAGGTGCAGGAAGTGGATGAAATGCGCTGGAGGGCATCATTGACTACATGGGAGGGGAAATTGTAGTCTTTGAAGAAGGAGGCTATCTGGTGTATTCTGTGGTGGAATTGGTCCTTATGGGAGCAGATGCGAATGAGACGGAGGAATTGGAGGTAAGGGATAGTGTTTTTACAGGAGGTAGGGTGGGAGGATGTGTAATCCAGGTAGCTGTGGGAGTCGGTGGGTTTGTAGAAGATATCTGCGATGAGTCGGTCACCATTGATGAAATGGAGAGGTCCAGGAAGGGGAGGGAGGTGCCTGAGATGGTCCAGGTGGACATAAGATCAGAGTGGAATGTGTTGGCTATGTTAACTATGCCTGTCTCTTTGTGGGTTACATGGAAAAGTCCATCTTCTGCAGTTACACCGGCACATTTCCTAGCTTTTCCTCTGTTACATTAATGACTGTATCAGCGCCACTTCGTGCTCCCATGAAGAGGTTGAACAGTTCGTCAACTTCACCAACCCATTCCACCCCGACCTTAAGTTCACCTGGACCATCTCAGATACCCCCCTCCCCTTCCTGAACTTCTCCATCTCCATCCCCTCTCTCGATAGTTACTCATTAGTGCCTATCAACGATTCTAATAGTCGTTATTTCTGTCAGAACACAGTGACTGATTTCTTGCTTGGGATTGTTAAATTGTTTCAGTAATATAGAAATGAGTAGATATCTGGCAATTTGAACTTGGTGTGAGCTATTGTCTCACTACTGAACACTAGATCATTTCATAAGAATGTTATCAATCTAGATACAGTGTCTCCAATTAGATTTGTAGTTGCAGGAGTGAATTACTGCAGATCTCTATACTGTAAACAAAACAAGCTGGAAATTATAGCGGGTCAGGCAGCATCCGTAGAGAGACAGTAAGCCAATGTTTCGAGTCTACATGACTCTTCATCAGAGCTCTGATGAAGAGTCGTCTAGACTTGAAACATTGGCTTGCTGTTCTCCATGGATGTTGCCTGACCCACTGTGATTTCCAAGTTTGCAGTTGTTTGTACTGCTGGTGTTCTGTGATTGCTTGATTTAGTGAACATTTTGTGTTCAGTCGCATTCAACTTGTGTTGCAGCTTGCAAATATCCACCGAGAGTTCTGTTCATGCAATTCCTCCAGGCCTCGCACTTCCCAAGTAAATATTGAATATTTGCAAGCACAGGCAGAAATTTTAGATTGTTTTCGCCAAAAGTGTAAACAAAGGCTAAACCGATTTGAAAATCCAGTTTTAACATATTACTCTGACCCCCTATGATATTTGTCATAATTTGTACTTTACTGGAGGTATTGAAAACACACCTAAGGCATAAAATTAGATGTAAATCAAAACCACAAAGGGTGATTTGTCTTTTATTATGACATTCGCAATATTGATTCTCTTCAAGTTTATTGAATTGAATATTAGATGAAGAATAGAATGCTGGAGAGCTACAAGACTTGAAAAATCTCTTGAATAATGGTACTTTGCAGCCTCGATTTTGGCAGTCTATGCCTTCTAATTCTGCTGCGATTTCATGATCTCAGTTTGAGCTTCCATTGAAGTGTTCAGGCAATGGGCAGCTTCTGTAATTGAAGCTGAAACTATTGTCATCAGCCAATGGTTGAAGCTGGTGGTGTAGCGGCAACATCACAGGACTAGAGTGTGGTTGGGAGGGGAACTTGCAGCCAGTTTGCATTTAACCATAAAACTGCAGAGTAGTTGAAATTGGTGCTGGCTCACATGACATTAGACCCCAGCTGTGTTTGCATCCAGCCAACATTGAGAAGTGCTAGATTGCAGAATATAATTATAGGGATGAGTAAAAAGCAGAAGCTTTCCTGTATCACTTCCACTCAAAGTGGGGTCATTGAACGTTGCAATCCCAATGTCTATCATTTTTTTCCCTTCCAATCATAGATTCATAAATTCATTACAACACAGAAAAATACCATTTGTCCCACTGTGTCCTTGCCAGTTCTCTCCAAGATCAAATCTCACTCACCCACCTTTTCTCCATGCAAACCTTTTTTCTTCAGGTGCCTATCCATTTTCCTTTTGAAAGCCAAGACTGAATCTGCTTCCACTGTTCTCTTAGGCAATACAATTGAGATTCTACCCATGTGCTACATAAAAATATTCTAATCATATCTCCATTATTTATTTTGTCAATGTGCTTTTGCAGTTCCCTTTTGCTTCCTGATATTTCTGTCAATGGGAAAGTTTTTTCCAACTAACAATCTATGCCTCTATTTGTGAAACTCAAGGTTCCACATGCTTTTAAGTCTCTTCCTCAACCTGTCCTGTGTGAAGAAAGGTGTGTGATTTACATATACATTAATATTGTTTATTTTTAAGTTTGGATCTTTGATCTCAGGATAATTAAGAGTGACACCCGCTGGTTATAGTAGAATAGCAGCATATATCAGATGAACACATGGCTAAAAGATGGTGTGAGGGGAATGGTTTCAGACTCCTGGGGCACTGGCTCTGGTTTTGGGGGAGTTGGGACCAGTACAAACCAATGGGTTACACATAAGCAGGATGAGGACTGGTGCCCCTGAGGGCGGTATTTGCTAGAGGGGTTTGGAGGCTTTAAACTAAATTGGCAGAACGATGGGAAACAATGCAAGGAGTCAGAGGAAGTGGAATGAAGAACAAGAGCAAAAGGCAGAAAGGGGAATAAGAAAAGTAATAGAGAGAGGAATCAAACAAGACTATAGTAAAGAAAAATGTGGGAATGGGACAAGGAACATTAAAAAGACGAGCTTTCAGGCTCTGTTCCTAAACCCATGAAGTATTCAAAATAAAGTGAATGAATAAACGGGTATGATAGAGTTGGAATTACAGAGGCATGGCTGCAAGGTGCTGGGGGTGGGAACTGAATATTCCAGGAACTCGATCTTTAGGAAGGGCAAACAAAAAGGAAAAAGCAGTGGTTAAAGAGGATATTAACACTACACTGAGGAAAGATATTAACTAAATAATGTGGAAGCTGTGTGGGTAAAATTGAGAAATACCAGGAGGCAAAAACATCAGTAAGGGTGATATATCAACCACCAAACTGTAATGGTGATATTGGGGATGGCATTAAACAGTAGATCAGAGTTGAATGAGGTAAATTATGGATGGATTTAATCTTCATACAGATTGGATGAATCAAATTCATCACAAAACTGTAGGATGAGAAATTCCTAGAGAGTACTACATATGTGATGGTTTTTCAGGACCAATATGTTGAGGAACCAACTAAAGAACAGAACATCTTAGAATGCAATGAGAAAAGAATATTTGATAAAGTAATTATGACAGACTCCTTGGGATGAGCGACCATAATATAGTAGAATTCTTCATCAAGGTGGAGAGTGAGGCAGTTGATTCCGAGAGGATTCTGGATTAGAGTGGTGCTGGAAAAGCACAGCAATTCAGGCAGCATCCGAGGAGCAGGAAAATCAACGTTTCGGGCAAAAGCCCTTAAGCAGGAATACAGGCAGAGTGCCTGAAGGGTGGAGAGATAAATGAGAGGAGGGTGGGGGTGGGGAGAAAGTAGCATAGCGAACAATAGGTGAGTGGGGGTGGAGATGAAGGTGATAGGTCAGGGAGGAGGGTGGGGGAAGGCTTTTGCCCAAAATGTCAATTTTTCTGCTCCTCGGATATTGCTTAATCCAGAATCTGGTTTCCAGCATCTGCAGTCATTGTTTTTATCTAGTTGATTCTGAGAGTACAGTCCTGAAGCTTAATGGAAACCACAATGGTCAGATGTAAATTGGCTATGATGGATTGAGAAATGTCACTGGAAGAAATGACAGCAAATATGTAATAACAAACCCTCAAAGAGCAAATGGGTGAACTGCAAAGATTGTTTATTGCTGTCCGGCACTAGAATGCAAGGAAAACAATGGCCAAACCTGGCTGATGAGTGACTTTAAAAATAGTAACCGAATCAAACAGGATAAAAAAGGAGAGCTGAGGATTGGGAACAGGTTAGAAGCCAGCAAAGGAGGACCAAGAGTTTACTTAAGAAGAAGAAAATAGAGTAATGGAGTAAGAGAACATAACAACGGACTGTGAAAGTTTTTATAGATATGTAAGGAGAAGAAGATTGGTGAAAACGAATGTCAGTCCTTACAGTCAGAAATGGGGTGTTTATTAAAGGGAATAAAGAAATGGCTGCTGAACTAAATTCTTAAATGAAAGCAGAAATTGCAGGAGAAACTCAGCAAGTCTGGCTATATATGTAGAGAGAAAGCAGAGTCAATGATTTGGGTCCAGAGACCTTTCAAAATTGATTGTGGAAAAGAAAACTCATGGTATATATGCAGAAGACAAAGTGGTGGGGGGTGAGGATTAAACAGTAAGTGGAAATGGAGCCAAGAGAGAGCCCAGAGCTGTTGTTTATTTCTTCCTCTTTCCTCCACTTTCTGTTGTCAATGTAATACCATCTTTTCCCAGCCACAACTAAAACATTAATTCTACTTTATTTCCACAGATGCTGCCAGACCTGCTGAGTTTCTCCAGCAATTTGTTTTTCCTTTCAGATTTCCAGCACCCACAGTTCTTTGATTTTTTTTAACAAATTTTGTGCTTCACTTTTGTCTGCACAACTGGGGATGTGCATAACATAACAGAAATAATGGAGATCACACTTTGTCAAGGAGGAACTGAAGCAAATATGTTTTAATATAGAAATAGCATTAGGGAAATTGATGGGATTAAGGCCAAAAGGTCCCCAAAACCTGATAATCTACATCCCAGAATATTTAAGGAAGTTGTCATAGAAATAGTGAGGCATTAGTGGTCACCCTCCATTATTCTTTAGATTCTGGAACATTTTATACAGATTGGAGTCATGATTTGGAGATGCCAGTGTTGGACTGGTTGTGTACAAAGTTAAAAATCACACAACACCAGGTTATAGTCCAACAGGTTTAATTGGAAGTACACTAGCTTTCGGAGCGACGCTCCTTCATCAGGTGATTGTGGAGGGCTCGATCGTAACACAGAATTTATAGCAAAAATTTGCAGTGTGATGTAACTGAAATTATACATTGAAAAATTGATTGTCTGTTAAGCCTTTCATCTTTTAGAATACAGTGATAGTTTCACTTCTTTCATGTGTAAATCACAAAACCCTTTTTTTCAAGTTGCATTCTCGGGTTAGCTGTTAACAGTGGTAATAGCTAGACAATATGTTGAAGGTGTTAGCCCCCTGTGTTCTCTGTCTATCTCCTGATGTTTAGATTGATACTAATCTAAAAAGTGAGATAAGAGTTTTACATAAATTCATGCAGTTTTTGAGCTCAGAGTTCTACATGAATGTATGCAGTTTTTGAGCAAAGTGCAATGTAACTCGGCAAGTACAAATTCACCACATAAAATATGTGTGCATGTGGGTCTTTGTCTGTCTGTGTGTGTGTGTCTGTCTGGGGTGGGATTGTGAGTGTGAGAAAGTGTGTGTGTGTGTTGGTGAGTGCATAGTGTCTTAAGTCTGTGAGGGGGTGCATGTGTGGGAGTGTGTGTCTATAAGGGTGTGTGTGGGTGTCTGTGCGCATCTGTGTGTACCTGTGTCTGTGTGTATGTGTCTGTGTCTGTGTGTGTGTGTGTGTGTATGTATGTGTAGTACAATGGTGATCACCTGTAATGTGACATGAACCCAAGTTCCCGGTTGAGGCCCTCCCTATGAGTGGCTGAGCAGAGGCTGATAGCTAAGTTGGGTTCAATGTATAATTTCAGTTCCATCACACTGCAAATTTTTGCTATAAATTCTGTGTTACGGTCGAGCCCTCCATAATCACCTGATGAAGAGCATTGCTCCGAAAGCTAGTGTACTTCCAATTAAACCTGTTGGACTATAACCTGGTGTTGTGTGATTTTTAACTCTTTACAGATTGGAGGGTAGCTAAGGTAACCGCACTATTTAAAAAGTGATAGACAGAGAAAACAGTGAATTAAAGACCAGTGCATCAGACATTGGTAGCAGGGAAGATGCTAGAGCCCATTATCAAATATATTTAAGCAGAGCGCTTCGAATATATTAAGGACAAAAGGGTAACTAGGGAGAGAATATGGCTCCTCAAAGATCAGCAAGGCAGCCTTTGTGTGGAGCCACAGAAAATGGGGGAGATACTAAATGAATATTTTGCATCAGTATTTACTGTGGAAAAGGATATGGAAGATATAGACTGTAGAGAAATAGATGGTGACATCTTGCAAAATGTCCAGATTACAGAGGAGGAAGTGCTGGATGTCTTGAAACACATAAGGGTGGATAAATCCCCAGGACCTGATCAGGAGTACCCGAGAACTCTGTGGGAAGCTAGAGAAGTGACTGCTGGGCCTCTTGCTGAGATATTTGTATCATCGATAGTCACAGATGAGGTGCCGGAAGACTGGAGGTTGGCAAACATGGTGCCACTGTTTAAGAAGGGCGGTAAAAACAAGCCAGGGAACTATAGACCAGTGAGCCTGACCTCGGTGGTGGGCAAGTTGTTGGAGGGAATCCTGAGGGACAGAATGTACATGTATTTGGAAAGACAAGGACTGATT
>NC_057715.1:55231718-55253539 GCF_004010195.1 Chiloscyllium plagiosum
TGAAAGGGTTCAGAAAAGATTTACAAGGATGTTGCCAGGGTTGGAGGATCTGAGCTACAGGGAGAGGCTGAACAGGCTAGGGCTGTTTTCCCTGGAGTGTCGGAGACTGAGGGGTGACCTTATAGAGGTTTACAAAATTATGAGGGGCATGGATAGGGTAAATAGGCAAAGTCTTTTCTCTGAGGTGGGGGAGTCCAGAACTAGAAGGCATAGGTTTAGGGTGAGAGGGGAAAGATATAAAAGACACCTAAGCGGCAACTTTTTCACGCAGAGGGTGGTACGTGTATGGAATGAGCTGCCAGAAGATGTGGTGGCGGCTGGTACAATTGCAACATTTAAGAGGCATTTGGATGTGTATATGAATAGGAAGTGTTTGGAGGATATCTGCCGGATGCTGGCAGGTGGGACTAGATTGGGTTGGGATATCTGGTCGGCATGTACAGGTTGGACCGAAGGGTCTGTTTCCATGCTGTACGTCTCTATGACTCTATGACTAATAGAATGTCAGTTATAACAAGTAAGTGAATATTTCTCAGAGCCTACTGGAAGCTATTTGCATTGACTAGTGTCTTCGGAAACTACGTAAAAGAAATCCCATGTGCCTGTGATATTACAGATCATGCAAGCTATTTAAGTGAACTGGCCAGTTACTTCTCTCATTTTAAAAAAATTATCTCTTCTTTCTCTATTTGTCGGTCTGCCTTTGTATGTGTGGGGGCGAGACTCAAAGACATCTCAGTGAAATCATATCCATTAATTAGGTTACCTTGTTTAACTTTGCTCTGCTAAAGATACTGTATTAATAAGAATTTGTAACTTTTTTTATCTATAAGCTTGGTTTCTGGCATTAGTTATTCAAAGAATATGGTTATAAACCACTGAGGCAACTTTGAGGATCATTTTAATTTTAACTATCCTGTGAATACAGGGCGAGGGAAGCTGATTTTATTTGGGTATCTGTCTCCGCGTCATGTTAATATACACAAAAATGTTAAAGTAAGGGTAGCTTAGGGCTGCTAAAAGCAGAGGGATTATCACGACTGAGCCGGGTGCCGGCACATGGGACTAGATTAGGTTGGGATATCTGGTCGGCATGGATGGGTTGGACCGAAGGGTCTGTTTCCATGCTGTACATCTCTACGACTCTATGACTCATTGTGTACTGCACTGGAAGTCAAGCCCCGCTATTCCCAGAGTTGTCACAAATATGAAAATTTGATTAAACTACCAAATTGCCCAATTCCTCTTAATTTTTCTAATTCAGGTTAAATGAACATGCTCACCAGAATTTTAATTCCCCCTATTAATCAAATAATAGATTTTTTTGTAATCAAACTGTTCTGACAATGGTAGAAAGTGGTCACATTGAACTGCCAAATTATTATTTTAAAACATAAACATTACTCCCTCAAACAATTATCATTCACACATACATGGGCAAACAAGACACAAATATTAAATGTGGACAGGAAAAAGCAGGGCAACACAGTTCATTAGCACCAGTTCAGACCACAGATGTTGATGAGTTTTTTGTTTTCAGTTTCTTTCAATTCCTTTTAATTTCTCTGGCTCTTTGCTGAGGCAAAAGTGAGGACTGCAGATGCTGGAAACCAGAGTTTAGATTAGAGTGGTGCTGGAAAAGTACAGCAGGTCAGGCAGCATCCGAGGAGTAGGAAAATCAATGTTTTGGGCAAAGGCCCTTCATCATTCCTGATGTACAGTATGGAAACAGGCCCTTTGGCCTATCTTGTCATAGCCGACCAAATATCCTAATCTAATCTAGTTCCATTTGCCAGCACTTGGCCCATATCCCTCTAAACACCTCCTATTCATATACTCATCCAGATGCCTTTTAAATGTTGTAATTGTACTAGCCTCCACCACTTCCTCTGGCAGCTCATTCCATACATGCACCACCCTTTGTGTGAAACAGTTGCCCCTTAGGTCCCTTTTAAATCTTTTCCCCTCTTACCCTAAAGCTATGCTCTCTAGTTCTGGACACACCCACCCTAGGGAAAGGACCCTATCCATGCTCCTCATGATTTTATAAAACTCTACAAGGTTACCCTCCGCATCCAATGCTCCAGAGAAAACAGCCCCAGCCTATTATCTGGAATTTTCCCTCACTTCTCCAAAAGGCAACATTATGTATAAATTCACAATGTGCACTGTTAACTTTTTTTTAAAACTGCAACATTTTCTTATACAGCTACCATGGTTTAAACAGAATCTTTTCCTATTTTTTGTCTATGTTTCAAAAAACAAATAAAAGTAATTTTTTTTAAGAGTTCTTGATTAGATTAGATTAGATTAGATTACTTTACAGTGTGGAAACAGGCCCTTCGGCCCAACAAGTCCACACCGACCCGCCGAAGCGCAAACCACCCATACCCCTACATTTACCCCTTACCTAACACTACGGACAATTTAACATGGCCAATTCACCTAACCTGCACATCTTTGGACTGTGGGAGGAAACCGGAGCACCCGGAGGAAACCCACGCAGACACGGGGAGAATGTGCAAACTCCACACTGTCAGTCGCCTGAGGCGGGAATTGAACCCGGGTCTCTGGCGCTGCGAGGCAGCAGTGCTAACCACTGTGCCACCGTGCCGCCCACGAAGTGGGCTTAATAAATAGTCATAAAGTAGAAAGCACAGTTACACTCTACAATTATAAGTCATTTGCAAGACGTAAGTGGAGAATTGTTTCAAATACTGAGCACCGCAATTCTATTAGAATGCCAAGTCTCTCTGGAGGACAATGGAGATTTACTAGAATAATGCCAAGAATTGGGATGTCAGTAATGCTGAGAGTCAACAGAAGCTCGGATATTTCTCCTTAGAGCTAAACAAATTAAGAGGAGTTTTGGCGGTGTTCATAATTATCAAAAACTCTGATGAAGAAATTGAGGAAGTTTGCTTACCATAGAAGACAGATAAAAGAGACAATATAACAAGGGAGGTGATGATGAGATGTTGTTTATGCAGTGACTTAGGGTGATTGGACCGAACTGCCTGGAACTATTATAGTAGCTGATTATAATTTCCAAAAGAAAATTGGATATTTGCAAGGCTGTTGGAAAAGAGCAGGAAATGAGGCTATTTGGAAGTGTTATGCAAGCTATGAATGGGTACTAAAAATGATGATTCCCCTGAATATACTGTCAGCGTATTACAGCTAATGGTTCAATTTTATTTGACAATGAGCTTGATAGGGATTGCCTGTATTGATGCAGCAGATTTACATTTTGGAGCTTTCAAAGTCAACAAAATCAAAATGTGAGACATTTTGAATGCATTTGACTGTCCATCATAACAGGAAGACCGTTGCTAATTGTGTTTCAATTGTGTTTGATCATTAGCAGTGGCAGGCATTCAGTCACACTCTTAGATTTTCCTACAGACTGCAGCTGTCATGGTTTTGGTGGAGATGTATGCTTACATTTTACAGAGTTACTTATTGCATGTATAAAATATGGCTGCAGTTCTACCAATCCCCAACTGACTTTTATGAATTGTACAACTATTACAATTTAGAGCTTTAATGATGTTCTGCTGCCTGATATCAGATCCACAGGTGTGGGGTACAAAGAAATTAAATGCACGGGAGTGAGATGCACAAAAGTGAATAAGAGAAAGATACTCAGCAGCAAGACTAAGTTATGGAGTTGGTATGTTTATAGACATAGTGCCAATCAAACAGGCTATTTTGGCTTGGATGGTGTCAAGCCTCTGGAGTGGTGTTGGAGCTGTACTCATCAGGCAAGTGGGAAGTAATCCATCACACTCCTGATTTGTGCCTTATAGATGGTGGACAGGTTTTTAAAAGTCAAGAGGTGAGTTATTTGCTGCAGTATTCTGAGCCACTGACCTGCTTTTGAAGCCAGTGTGTTAGTATGGTGAGTTCAGTTGAGTTTCTGATCAATGGTAACCCCAGGATGGTCATGGGGGATTCAGTGATGGTACTGCCATTAAATGTCGTGGGGTCAAAGATGATCTCTTAGTGGAAGTGGTCATTGCCTGATATTTGGTTGATACAAATGCTACTTGTCACTTTTCAGGCCAAGTCTGGATATCGTGGTGACCTTGTTGCATTTGAACAGGCACTACCTCAGTATCTGAGGAGCCACAAATTGTGCTGAACATTTGCAATCATTGGAGAACATCCCTACTTCTAAAATGTGATGGAGAGAAGGTCATTGATGAAGCAGCTGAAGATGGTTGAGCTTTGGATAGTACCCTGAGGAACTCCTGCACATTTGTCCTGAAGTGATGGCTGACCTCCAACAACCACAATCATCATCTTTTGTACCAGGTATGACTTCAGCCAGTGCAGAGTTTTCCCTCTGCTTCCCATTGACTTCAGTTTTGCTAAGACACCTTGATTCAACATTCAGTCAAATGCAGCCTTGTTGTCAATGGTGGTCACTCTCAGGTCAATCTCTGGAATTCAGCTCCTCTGTCCATATTTGAATGAAAGCTATAATGAGGTCAGAAGCTGAGTGGCCCTGGTGGATGCCAAACTGGGTATCATGGAAACAAAATTCAGAAGAATTGTAGGGTTCTGGCTTGTTGTCAGTAATTTGTTGATCTTTTTAGGTGGTTCAAATCAACGCAGAACCCTGAATTTATTTAAGGAATGTGAAATGAAGAAGGCAGTAGACAGGTGTTTCAGGGCAAAAACATCTGTGTTTACTAAATACAAAAAGGTAAGTGTAATCCAAGAAGTAAAGGCAAGTGCAATAAACAGTGAAATTAGCACAATTATCCAGAGGACAGTAATCAAATGCACTATCAATTTAAACACAGGTTAACACTATTAGAAGCTAAACAACAGTTTTAATCACAAACACTTTCATCAGGCTTTCTACCCTTGGGATTCCCTGTATTGTCACCACCCACCTTTCCCTCCTTGCTAGCTAGATTGGAAACGTTGGGGTCTCGGGAGTTTAACCTCACCACTGGGGATAAATGCAATTTTGAAGTAAAGCTGGCCGTTCGCAGTTCCTCGATGAAGATTTTGGACTGTGTAGGCTTTCAGACTGGATTGAGTTTGCTGATGCGTTTTGGATTTATCAGGTGAGTACTTGGTTTACTGGTGGTTTTGTGGGCCAGTTTTCACAACAGGATGTGGCTGAGGCCTTCAGGAGTTGGTCAGTTTGGTGGTTTTTCAGAAGTTGTGAGTTCTCAGGTCCTCTGGTCGTGGTCAGTTGCCATTGGTCCCCCTTGTATGGAACAAACCTGTGACGATAGGTTTCAGGACTGTTCTTGGGATCTCCTTTTTTAATTCAAAAATCTATTTTATTCATAAATTCTCTTTGTACATATACATTGACACAAAAGCAGTTCTGCACAGTTTCATATCAAGTGAACACGCAAAACATTGGAGTTTGACTATCCACAAAACAAAAGACCCCTCTTTCACATACTATTTACATATATTTGCTGTCGGGATCCCTCTTTAGAAGATAACTGTGCAGATAGCTCTCTCAGATGAGACCAGGGCCTACAATTATATTAATTGTGTGCCTGTTATCTTCATGCAAAATCTGTGCTTGTCATTGTGTTACTGGTTTCCCTTTGAGGTCAATTGGCTTCCTGACTATTAAGAGTATGCGGGGATCTATTTTGATTGATACTGAATGGCCACTATCTCTGTGAATGAATATTGATCTTTGAATGTCTGGTATCTGTTGGGGACTCATTCTGTCTGTGTTGGGTGTTTTTAGGCCTGGTTGATCGTTCTTTGAGTCGTGGTGTGAATTGGATTTTCAGGCTGAACAATAGTGCCAGGCAGCTGTGTCTGTGTATTTTTCCCACAGCATAGCCCAGCTGCTTTTGTTTTGCTTTTAAAAGTTTTCGTAAATTCCAGGCTTTTGGTGCAGTATGTTAGATGCTAGGGATGTTTGCTCAATCCTGCAGAATTGGCCTTTAGTGATTTATCAAAGTATTCACGAGCATCCAAAATGGCTTAACGTACAACAAGGTGAATAACTTAAGCCTTGAAAAACATTGTTTCCTCCAACAGCTGCACTAATGTGTGTGAACATTTGAGAAATGTGTGCTTAAGACATTACTGAGCCCTGAGCTAAACTTACAAAGCTAATGCCATTGTGGAGGGGGCAAAATTGGGGACTGTCAAATTTCATGTGACTGTTCCACTGGAAACAGAGAGGAAGGACAGTATTCTCCTAACCCCCCCCCCCATGCAAAAGAAAGGATTTGCACAGTAATGTAGGACCACAATTCCCCATTTTATCTTCAAAGGAAGTCATAGACTTAGATTTGGCATGTGTGTCATTTGGAAGAAAAGGCAATAAAGAGATGGGTATTCATCCAAGGCTGAGCTAAACTATCTCAATGTATCTCAGCGAAGAGGCTGGTGGAGGTGGAAGTGAGCACACTTTCCTATGTCATGCCAAACATCAACTGGAATGTCAAAGAACAAAGAACAAAAAATGGTATAGCACAAGAACAGGCACTTTAGCCAACCAAGACAACAGTGACATATGATCCCTTTCTGAAATAAAACCTTTTGCCTCTATGTAGTCCATATCACTCTCTTCCCTGCCTATTCATATAGCTGTCAAGATGCATCTGAAGCATTACCTTTGTATCTGCCTCTACCACCGCCTCTGGCAGTGTACCCCTGAGACTTAACACCCTGTGTATAAAAATAACTTGCCTTTTACATATCCTTTAAATTTTCTCACATTTACCGTAAACCTATATCCCCAGTAATAAACATTTCTACCCTGCCTTAAAAATGTTCAATGATCCCCACCTCCAGCACCTCCTGAGGCAGAGATTTCTAACTTTGCACACCCCTCTGCAAAAACATTTCTGCTTATCTCTGTCCTAAGACAGCTACCCTGCCAACCCACAACATTCGGCTTATAGGGCTAATTGTCCTACAGTAAGTGCCTACAATGGAGGGGTTCATGTTCATACCATCATGATAAATGCTTTGACCCTTGAGGGGTTCCTGCTGACTTTCCTATACAGCATGGGCATCAGTTGGCACTACATTATCCTTCTCTTCCTCCAAGGAATTGATGCTTCTCTATCTTCAAGATCCACACCTCTCTGAAGGGTCATGTTTTTAAAAACAGTCCGGACACTGCAACCACATCTCTGAAAAGCTGATGGTTTGCTTTTCAGATTACACAAAGGTGTCAAAGGCATTTCTAGAGTCATCCCATCATCTCCCAGCAGCTGCCCAAAGATTCTTGTTGATGCTATGAAGATCTGTGACATCTTCAGTTTTGGGAAGGATGAATGTGTCATGGCAGCCATTTAGATTGCGAGTACACAAGGGCTTGTTATGGCTGTAGACCAAGTGAACTCTCAGGAGTAGAAACCTTATCAATCTCCCTGACTCCATCACTTAGTACCTTGATGGAAATGGATGCAAATCAATGACTCCTAGACCTGAGGAATCCAGTAATGGACACATTCCAATTTTCTTTCTTCATGCAATTGCTCAGCATTTGGAAACTCCACATACTCCCCTGCTTTCATAAATAGGCCAATCACAGTTTATGCAATTGTGACCTGAGAAATGCAACCAAGCCCCATTGGCAAACTTTGGAATTAATTAAAAGGAACTTATTTTAAAGCTATTGTGACCATAATTGCTATTGACAGGTCAGATCCACAAGACCTGCAAGATTTAAAGTGATGTTCTAGGAGGGCAGAGGTTAGGAGCTTTCTACCTGGAGAGACAAACTCTGCTACAGCATCATTATTCTGAGTTGAGGTAGCTTATTCCTTAATATCCACCTTACTCCTCCATGGTCTTCCTGCTCCATATTCCTTTCCTCTGCATCCTTCATTCCCAAGTGTCTGCATCTGCTGCTGCATATATTGCTCTTTGTCATTACTTGCCCCTTTCCATTCTCATTCTCCACACAAGCAAACCTCTATCAAGAAGAGTTCAGCACTGGAGATGCTAAGCTCTGCCTCCACCTCTGAGGAGGAAGCCACCCAACATTCAGAGGATGGACAAGCAAGCCTTTCGCTTGCACGCTCCACTAGTTCAGAGGACATTCAGAGTTGAAAGTCTCTATCGAGATTGGACTTGGGAGCATAATCTGGTGAGTACATCACTGACATGTCTCTGCAGCTGGTTGAAGAAGATATGCGTCAAGATTAGAGTGGTGCTGGAAAAAGTACAGCAGGTCGGGCAGCATTCCAGGAGCAGAAAAATCAACGTTTCGGATAAAGGCCCTTCATAAGGAAAGGCTTTTGCCCGAAACATCGATTTTCCTGCTCCTCAGATGCAGCCCGACCTGCTGTGCTTTTCCAGCACCACTCTAATCTTGACTCTGATCTCCAGCATCTGCAGTACTCACTTTCGCCCTGAAGAAGATATGCCCCTGGTGTCCGACATTCAGAGGACTACCAGAGACCAGGCACCTGCACAGGCCCAGATAGAAGGTGATCCCATGATCTCTGCCATTAATGGCTTCATCAAAATGCGCAGACAGATACAAGATCGACTGGCAGGTTTGTCAGAGGCAGCTTGTAAACAATATCGAAGGATCAGAGATTCCACCAATGTTGCCAGCGCCATGTTCGTGACAGCATTTGTGCATGTGGCTGTCTCCATGGACAGACTGGTAACTGTCATGGTGAATCAGATCCATCACACTCAGTGTCTGCTACATAGTCACATAAACCTGCACTCCATCACTCTCGGCAAAGGTGCTCAGCATCAATGACAAGGTGAGATGGGGATGAGAGACCACAACCCCTCTTTGGATGTCCTTCCATCTCAGGGAGATAGGCTGATGCCTGTGGGGCTCATACATAGAAAGGGCCACAAAAATGACCTTCAGACTCTTCCTCTCAGGAGAATCCAGAGGTGCCTGGGTCTTCCAGTGCCTCCTTGCCTGTGATGCTCACACATGTAGAAGTCCAAATAGAGCAATGTGAGCCTGTATTTAGCCCTCAGTAGGCTGAAACACTCTAGACACCAACATCTTTAAAGATAACCGGTCACATTTTTCAGGGCAACAGGGCCAACTGTAGAGCAGGATCTCTCTAACCTAACTGCAGATGTTGGGACTGTACTTTGACATAGTGGGAGGGAAGAAAAAGCTTACTGAGGACCCATTATGACACTGGGAACACATCAATAACCCTGTATTTTTGTAAATATATGTTCACTTGAAATCTTAAAACGTCTGCTCTTGTCTTTATGTGGCTGTCGGACTTGATGAAGTTGAATAGTTTTGAGAAAGGGTGGACGAAAAGGAAATGACTAGGCATTGCTCATCTCCAACAGGACATAACACTTTATCAATCTTTGGCCTATGACACTGAAGACTGCAATCAAAGGGACTTCAATGTAGACAACACTGAGCCTGCAAACAAAGCACAGGGATTGTGGTAGGTATTAAGGATTATTGTAATAATGGGCGGCACGGTGACCCAGTGGTTAGCACTGCTGCCTCACAGCGCCTGTAGACCCGGGTTCAATTCCCGACTCAGGCGACTGACTGTGTGGAGTTTGCACGTTCTCCCCGTGTCTGCGTGGGTTTCCTCCGGGTGCTCCGGTTTCCTCCCACAGTCCAAAGATGTGCGGGTCAGGTGAATTGGCCATGCTAAATTGCCCGTAGTGTTAGGTTTAAGGGTAAATGTAGGGGTATGGGTGGGTTGCGCTTCGGCGGGTCGGTGTGGACTTGTTGGGCCGAAGGGCCTGTTTCCACACTGTAAGTAATCTAATCTAATCTAATCTAATCTGTATGCCCTCTACAAATCATCCTCAAATCTCTCACTTTGAGTGGGAGGACGGAATTTGTGATAATTACACATGCTTCTAGAGGCAAATGTCCATTATATCAGTCAGTTTTTCAAGGGAGTGCACGACTTCTCAAGGCTGGAGATGTTGAATGGACTGGTCACATGGACATATTCCCTCATGGTTCAGTGGCTTGCTGCGAAAACCTACATGAAATACTTTAATTAAGCACTTACCTACTTGATGCCTTTCACACCTAGGAAGTGGGACTGAATTAAGATGTCAGGGTCAAAGTAGGCCATTCAGACCATTGAGTCTCCTCTGCCACTCAATGAGTTTATAGCTGATCTGATAATCCTCAACTCCACTTTCTTTCCTTTTCCCCACTACCTTGATTTCCTTTCTGTTTAATTATCTGTCTATCACAACCTTGAATATACTTAAAAATCCAGCCTTGACAGCCCTCTGTAGTAAAGAATTCCAAAAATTCACTATTCTCTAAGAGAGAAGAAATTCCTCCTCATCTCTGTTTTAAAAGGATAACCCCTCATTCTGAAATTTGGTTCTTGACTCTCCCACAAAGGGAAACAACCACTCTGCATCTCGCCTGTCAAGTTCCTGAAAAGTCTTATTTGTTTTAATGAGGTTGCTTCCCACCTTTCTAATCTTCATGGAATACAGATCCATCCTATTCAAGCTGTCCTCATAAGACAGTCCCTCCATTCCTGGGATCAGTCTATAGAACTTTCTCTTGACTGCCTCCAATGACATTATATCTTTCTTTAGATAAGGGGCCCAAAACCTTTCACAGTATTTGAGCTTTGGTCTTGCATACTTTTAATAAGACTTCCCAATTTATGTACTCCACTCCCTTTGGAGTAAAGGTCAACATTCCATATGCCATTCCTGCTGAACTTGTATGTTAGTTTTTTGAGATTTATGCATGAGGACTCTCAAATCTTTCTGTGCTGTAGCTTTCCACAGTCCTTTTCCATTTAAATAATATTCAACTCCTCTATTCTTCCTGCCAAGGTGCATAACCTCAAGGTGATAGCCTGGTGGTATTATTACTGGACTGTTAATCCAAAGGGCCAAGTAATGTTTGGGGGACCTTGGTTTTAATCCCACCATGGCATGTAGTGAAATTTGAATCAATCTTTTAAAAAAAGGCCTGGAATTAAGATTTTCCAGTAACATGGCAGCAGAATACAATGTTCAAGCTGGAGATCCTCTGCTCTACCCATTCTTTATCCTCTCTTTTTTTTCTCCCTTTCTCCTCCTCCTTACTCTTGAACTCGGATACATGGCCGTGGCCTCCAATCTATGGCCTCCAAAACAGGGTCAGCAGAGAAGCCAGCAGCTGGAGGGAGGATGATACCAGTAACACACAGCCCAAAGCAAAGATGCCAACAGCTGGAGCAAGGATGTTGGTGAGCAGTGGCCTGAAACAAGAATGCCAGCAAACAGCAGCCAGAGTGGGATTGCCAGTAGCCCAATGCGGAGCCAGTACCCTGTGGTCAGACCACAAGGAGGCCCCCTGCGCTGCGTCTGTCGCAGAAAGCTTTTAGAGAGAGACTGTGATGTTTATCATTTTAACTTTTCTTGTTTTCTGACTCATGGTTATGCTGTGTATAGCTGTAATGTAAGCTTTTTCTTCAATTCTCTACTGTGTAACTAAGGATTGTATCAAGGTACCTTTGTACCTAAGGTGGGGCAATAAGTGGCAACTTATAAACTTTTCAATGTACTCATGTGAGTACATGAGACAATAAAACTAATTCAATTCAATTCAGTTCAATTTTACTGATGATGATGAATCCATTATCAATTATCCAGAAAACTCATCTGGTTTACTATTGTCCTTTAGGGAAAGAAACTGCCAGCTAACCTGTTCTGGCCTACATGTGACTCCAGACCCACAGCAATATGATTTGACTCTTAATTGCCTTCTGGGCAATAAATACTGGTCTAACTGGTAATACTGTCATCTCGTGAACAAATCTTTTTAAAAATGATCTACCATCTGCCAAAACTTTGGCCACTCATTTGATCTGTCTATATCCCTCAGCAGACTCCTTGCATCATTCTCACCACTTGCCTTCATATTGATTTTTGTCATCTGCAAACTTCGTTGTAGTAGTCTCTATTTTCTATTCTCTAGTCTTTATTGCACAACCCACTTCCCTTATCCATATCGTTCATATATATTATTGCATAATTTCTCCTCAGCTACTTACGTATTACACTCTTGAAAAACATGATTGATTCTCCCTCCCTCAGGCACTCCAATCTTCATTCTAACCATGTGCTGTGGCAATTTTATTTACTCACTCTTTAGTTCTTTGTCAATTACATTTCATGGGTGTTCTCCGATTCTCGACCCTTCGCCAATGGTAACAGTTATTACTTATCTACCCTGTACAGACCTCTTATAATGTTATGTACCTCTGTCAGATTTTTTTCGCAACATTGTCTTCTTGAAGGAAAAGCCCAAATATCTTCAACTTATCACTAAATGAAGTTTTCCCATCCCTTGTGCCATTCTAGTGATACACCTCTCCAATACTTTCACTTTCTTCCTAAATAAGAATGCCCACAATTGGACACATTAGCCCAGCTGAGGCCAAACTAATGTTTAAAAAGGTTCACCTTAGCCTCCTTGTTCAAAGTACACTATGTCTCTACTCCACAACCATGAAGAAAAACAGCTCTTATATATATTTCCTACAGCCTGCAGGAATACTGATGTGTACTCGTATAACAATTTCTCCATGATCTCTGCTTGGAGTAATGAGAGGGAGAGATTAGACATGAACAGTGTGAAATCAGAGCTCTAGATTGGGATCATTTTTGCACGCGTGTTTGTGCAGAGGATTGTACGACTCGAGCATGATTTGTACCTGGCATTACTGACCTCTCCAGTAGCCATCCGAGCATCCATCCATCTCTGGATCCATAACTACAGAATCTCCAAGTAAAGAGATGTGACCAGTGGACTAATTCTGCCTCTTCAAGTACTGGCCTCATTAGGTACATGCCATATAAACTACACCAACAAAGTTGCATTTTGAATGACCACAATCCAATTTCTAGGGCATGATGCTCCAAATTGTCATGTGCTAAATATCACAGATATCACAGTGGTGTCATGTGCTAAGTGGAAGGCTTTTAAATAGAGACAGCTATGACAACTAATTAACTGTCCTTTCAGCTCTAATCTTTTCATTTGCATATGAGCCAGACACTGCTCCATTGTATAGCAATAAATTGCACAATGGCAATAGCAGGCTCATATCATCAGAATAATGTGATTAAGCCAGAGATTTCACTTTATGATGGCTGTAAGATCGAAGTTGCAATTATTTTTGGTAAATGAACTTTATCTTCATGACAGAATTGCAATTATACTTCTTAGTATGGTTTTTGAGCCTGCACTGTCTTGTTATCAACTGGTTGACCTTCAAACACCAGGCATAAAATACTGGATCAGTGACTGGATTCTGAGAAACTGATCGAGACAGGAACTCATTATACTTCTCTTATACTTTGAAGTATTGTGTATATGTGTTTTTTCACACAGTGACTTTAAAAAAATTCACTAAAATTTTAAACAGAAAAAAAATGACCAACTGTAGTTTAGCAATGATGCTGAGATTAAAATGTGATTTAAGCATTTGAAATCAGCACTATCCTTAACATATAAACATAGCAATTAAACATTGCTAAAATCACTAAATCTGACATTTTTCATCTTGCCTTCATCAAATTAAGATGTGAAAAACAGACCATAAAAAGAGAGCGCGATCATTTTTTACAGGGTAAGGTTGGACCATCATTGGTTTGGAGATGCAGCAAGAACAGTTAATTGTCAATTTTAATTCTCAGACCAGACAGGTAGATTCTAATTGGTCAGAGCACTGCCAATGGGATGCAGTAGAGTTTTGCTGTCGCCGTGATCCCTTTATTTGAAAATCCACCAGGTTCCATTTGCCCCAGTACTGGCAGCAGTGCCCATGAGCTGGAACCTGCTTCTCCTACACCAGTCTTTGACCTATGCATTCACTTCATTATGCCAATTTGTCTGTGGTTCAGATAGTAATACCAAGATTGTTAACATTGAGGTTTGCTTTTAAAGTTAGAAGCTAACTCCCACTTTTTCTGTAGCCCTGCACAGATATCTCAGACCCTGGCACTGGGCAGAGATTACAGCCATCGGGACATGTACTCTTTACTGCAGAAAACAATGTCAATCCCTCACTGCACTTTCCCTGACTTCCACCACAATTCTTCTGGATTCCCTTACCACTGTGCCATAACTGGTTAGCTCTCACACCATATATTCCTTACTCTTATATAAACAAGCTAAGGAAAAGCTCAAACGAATTGGACAATTGTAAAAGCTGAGGCTCCAGCACTCCTGCTCTCTGCCTCCCCTGAACTGCTTGCCTTGCAGTCATACCCTCTGTCCCTGACCACTGATCAAATCAGATGAACTTGCCCTAAAGGTGTGTAACAGCTTCATGGAACAAAGTATCCAGGTAACTTTGCCCATCTCTGAAGTTCTACAGTGTCAGCATCTCAGCCTCCTGATCAGTAACTCTAAGCCAAAGATTCAAAAACTGCAAGTGCCGAATGCCAATGTGTATGTCCTGCAGCACCCCAGCACCCAGAAGTTCCCACTTTCTGCAATCGCAGGGCATCATATACACTGCCTCTCTAACATAGGTTAATGAATTAGTAGTTACTAATCAATAAGTTTATAACTAATGCAGCCTACACTTTCCAAATTTTTTAGCACTGCTGATAATTCTTACAATACTAATGAAATCATACAATAATTACAATGCTGATAAAAACTTAGTTTCTAATAATGCCAGTTACTGATTTCCTTGTTCCTTCTGTTGCACAAGATTGGAAATCAAAAATTTGGAGACTGAAAAAAAAATAGTTGGATTAAAGCACTCCTCCCTATCCTTCACCAAACTTCCCACTCCCTATACTTCAATTATTACAATAATCCTTAATAAAGCATCCCTTTTCCCATTACCACTGAATTTACACTTTGAATCAAATTCTCAGACATAGTCACTTGGTCTAACTCAGGGACTAGCTCTCTTACACTGTCTGTTCTCTCTTACTGAAATCAGTTTCTGCTTTGAAAAATACAAGCAAAGGATAGCAAGTCAGAAAGGTAGAAATTAACTTGTCATTTATTGATTAGTTGGTTATTATCAATTGAATTGGAAATTAGAATTGGCTGTTTTTTTTTAATAACAGGTGGCCAACCTGACATGACAGTTTTTGCTCAGATGGTGAATTGAAAATGCATTCTGATATGCCCTTTTCTGTTTGCTTAATATAATAGCTGGCTCTCATACTTCATTCCCCCACAATTTCTAATTAGCAAGGGCTGCTTCATAACTTTGCCCCTGTCTGTGCCTTTGTGCAATTAATCCAAACAGTAATTCTTTTTGCACTCATCTGGTGAGCTAGATTCAGTGAATGCTTCAGATGGCAGGGTTATCACAGCCTTTTATCGCATCCTTGAAATTGCATTGTAAACATTATGGCTTGGCAAGACAGTCTGGATTAATCCACATACCCAGTTTAACCTGCCTCCCTCCAAAGGTAGTGTGGAAAGCCTGGGGATCGATAATACACCGTGTTCTTTTTCAGATATGTTCAGCAAAAAACAAAAAGATTTCTAGTATGCTACACTTCTGATATTTTCTGGCAAAGGTCTCTTACAGCTTGATCACTTGTTAAATATTTGTATTTATAATCTCAAAAATAGCTTTTCAAAAATTATCAATAAATTTTGTCAAATACAAGAAGTAAATTGCACAGCCTGTTTCTCTGCGGTACTTGTTTCAATGATGCATTACAGCAACAGACTGCTAAAAAAGCAGAAACTCTATAAAATGGTTAAATTGCCAAAATAGAAAAGGAAACTTAGCACTTCAATGGTTTTGCAAACAGTATAAAATGAACTATTGAACTAAACTATTAACTGTTACAAAAACAAAACACTGGATGCTGGAGGTCTGAAATTAATCAGAAAGTGCTGGAGAAACTCAGCAGGTCTGACAGCATCCGCAAAGCAAGAAATGGAAGTGTTAATGTTTTGAATCTTTTGTCTCTTATTTGGAATATCTTCAAAAATGTTACATATGGGTCTGGAAATGTTGATAATTGATTGAGTGCAGTAAGCAGTTCCCACCGTGATTGTGTCACCAAAAAGGAACCTGGAGGGAACAGATCTGAGTTTAATGTATTCCAAAAAATATGGTTTATAATCATGTACTCTGTAAAAAAAACTACAGTAATTTAATAAATTTCCTTTTGTTTACTCAACGAGATTTTTTTGGTTAGACCAGAATGGTAACTATCTTTATCCACAACAGACCACCTGGAGCTTAAAGAAACCTACACACAACCATTGTTGTGGCTCTGCCACTGTCCAGTGAGAAGTGGTGACCAGCATTGCTTCTAAATGGTGCAACTAAGAAAAATTATACTTCAGGCCATCAGAAAAAAAAACACAACATAATGGCAACCCAAAATACTTCAAGATAACCAGATACTACTGATTGCTCACATAAGTGAACCCCACAAACTTTGTGACAACACGTAACATAGAAGAATACTTCAAAGAAAAACACAGGAAGCATTTCAGACCTGACAGAAATGCACAAAACCAGAAGAAAACTGCACCTCCGTGGCAGAGCTATAGGATACAAAGCAAGGTGGTGATCTGAGGGAATGGTTCTGAGTCTGAGTTGAGCTGATGCTCATCAGACATTGATGACGACAAAAATATGAGAGGAGAACAAGAGGAGAAGCCTTGAACAATGCAATAATTCAGGCTGAAAGGGTGGTCCTTTAAAAAGAATACAGCTCCAACCAAGTGTTGTCACTTTTGTATACGGATATCATGAACCAGGCCAACATAAATGCAATAATTTAATCAGCCTATAGAGAATACTCTCATTTACTGAAAGCAGAGAACAGGAGAAATCACTAGCAAGCCATTTAAATCTGGTAAGTGTCGGGCAGTTTAAAGATGTATGCGATTCAGATCTAACAAAGAAATTGTTCAGTAAACCTCTCGTAAAGCTGTAAAGCATAGCAAATCCTCCTTTTCAGCTGCAAACTCCTTCAGTAGTTAAGCAAAGCCTGAGAATACCAAAATAAAAATCTTTAAAGATAAAGTTCCTGATCTACAACATCAGATGTAGTATTACCAAGAAGATGTTATTTAAATTGCATCATCCTTAGATTGGCAGGAACTCTCTCAGCTCTGAATGAGGAGCCACAAGACAAATCCAACCCTAGGACTTGAGCACATCATCTCGGCTGACACTTCAGCATAGTGTTGTGTGATTTCTGCAACATCAGAAGTTTCATCATTCAGATAGGCATTAAACTGTGGCACCCATTATCACGGTGAGATGGATATTAAAAGTCCCATGGCATTAGTTGATGAAGAGTAGGGGATGACTCAGCTAGTATATGTCAAGAAACACTGCCAATAACAGATTAACTGGACACTTATTATTCCTTGTTTGTGGGATCATCCTGTGCTGAATTAAATTAACATGGTGGCAGCTCTGTCAACTGACTAGAAATCCAGGGCCAAAACTACAGCAGCTATTTTCAGAAGCTACAACACATTACCAGAGGTCCTACCTTTTAAGAGGTGTTGGTGAATCAAGAGCAACAGCCACTGCTGCTACTGCAGTAAGTCTGGAGCAATAAAGATGAGGGTGCAGAATTAAGAAAGTTTATGGTTCTTCTCTGACCCAATCAGACACACCCCGGGGTGGGAAAGAAGGGGTTTGGGGGAAGTTATGGAAAACAAGGAGGTATTTCAGCAGGACCAGACTTTGCTATCAGCGTACCCTCTGAGTCACAGAATGTCCTATTAGGACAACAGCCTCCCACAAGACATCTAACCCCTGACACAGTTAGAATGCCAGTGGCAGTGGGTTGAGATCCCCGCGTGGTCCTCAATTGACCACTTCATGCCCTCAGTCAGCCTCCAGATGGGGAGATTGTCCTCGACATTCCCACCACTGACTTAATCAGAGGAAGACAGAAAGGTGACGGATATTCCATTCCTCACCTTTCCTCCTGATTCCATGGCTCATCCTGCTTCCTAACCATATCCCAAGGTGGATTAAATTCCAGCTAATGTGTGCAAATTGGTACCACATTGGCAGCAAATGAATGAAAACTTTAAACATTGTGAGACTCATCTCCGAGAGGATTCAAATTAGATTATTATCTCATGACACTTCCAACAATTTTTGCATTGTTATATTCTTTTACAAATATTTCTGAGAGTCCTGGCAACCTTGTTTTCTATGTTTTGAACAGCGATCAATAATTACTGAAAAACACTTTGTTAATCATGAACTCTTTTTGGTGAGTTTATTTATTACATTTTTTTTTCATTCATGGTACGTAGGAGTCAGTGGCTGGTTAGTATTATTATCCAAGTTACCTTGAGAAGGTGGTAGTGAACTTCCTTCTTGAGCCACTGCAGGCCACATGCTTTGGGTTGACTCACCATGTCCTTAGGGAGGGAATTCCAGGATTTTGACCCAACAACGATGAAGGGACTATGATATATTTCCAAGTCAGTATAAGGAGAGGCTTTGATGGGAACCTACAGATGGTATTCTCAGATGCCTGCTGCATTTGTCCTTCTACATAAAGTCTTAGAGTCATAGAGTTATACAAAACATGAAACAGAACCTTCAGTCCAACTCATCCATGCTGACCAAGTTTCCCAAACAAATGTATTCCCACTTGCCTGCATTTGGCTCATATCCCTTTCTAAACCTTTCCTATTCATGTACCTATCCAAATGTCTTTTAAATGTTGTAACTGTACCTGCACCTACCATTTTCTGTGACAGTATGAAGCACCCATGTGTGAAAAAGTTGCCCCTCAGGTCCCTTTTAAATCTTTCTCCTCTCATCTTAAAAATATGCCCCCTAGTTTTAAGCTCCCCCACCTTAGGGAAAAGACCTTTTTTATTCACCTTATCTATGTCCCAGATGGTTTTATAAACCTCTATAAGGTCAACCCTCAACTGCCTATGCTTCAGGGAAACAAGTTCCAGCTTATCCATCCTTCCCTTATATCCTAAACCCTCCAGTTCTGGCAACATCTTGGAAAATATTTTCTGAATTTATTAATTTATTAATATCTTTCCATATGAGGGTAATAAGAACTGTACACGGTACTCTAAAAGTGGCCTCGCCAATATCCTACACGATCTCAACATGATTTTCAACTCCTATACTCAATTATCTGACCATTTAAGGCAAACATGCTAAATGTCTTCTTAACTAGCCTGTCTACCTGTGATGTAACTTTCAAATAACTATGTATCTGAACCACAGATCTCTGTTTGACAACCAGGGCCTAATCATTAAGTACTGCCCTTGTTTGTTTGACCAAAACGCAATACTTTTGCATTTATCCAAATTAGACCCACCTGCCACTCCTTGGCCCATTGGCCCAATTGATCAAGATCCCTTTGTAATATTAGATAACCTTCCTCACTGTCAATTATGCCACCAATTTTGATGGCATCTGCAAATTTACTAACCATGCCTCCTAAATTCTCATCCAAATCATTTATATTGATGACAAACAATAGTGCACCCAGTGCATGGAAGGGATCATTGGTTCAGAAGGTGCTGTCTGAGGATCTTTGGTGAATTTCTGTAGCGCATCTTGTAGATAGTACACATTACTGCCACTGAGTGTCGGTGGTGAAGGGAATGGATGTTTGAGGATGTGGTACCTATCAAAATAGATGTGCTGCCTGACATATAATATAACTTTTATTTCTTATTTCTCACTTTAAAAAACAAAGGTCAGATTTTTCCATATCTACATGAAGCAAAGCATCACAAGGGTGGAATGCATTATTAAACTTGGCTGTTGAGAATGGTACACCACTGTGTTCCAGATTGGTTCTGACCTTTGATTTTCTGGCATTAAGTCACATAACCATCTTACCAGGGTCTTCAGTTTTTGCCAGTTATCAGCTGAAAGCAGGAGCAGAGTTTGATTGCTGCAATGTATCTACACTGTTGGGAAATAGAAGAAAAACAATATAGAGAGCTTAGTTTATGCAATTGATCATTCTATAACAGAGTCCCTGACGTTTTTGCCCTTTTGTTATTAATAAGTCATTCACCAGTGTTGGTTGCCAGGGACAAAAGAAAGGTTCTTTGTGCTGGGCATGTTGTGCTGCAAATGATGAAAAGTATGGTGGATGACATATCCCTATCAGTTGTTTTCACATTAAATGTGAAAAAGAAATTTGGCCTGTAGCCCATCATCAACTCATTTCGTTTCTGTCCTTTTTGGAAAATTCAGGAGCACTGAAGGGAGGATTACTGAGCAAGGTTGTAAGGAGAGGGCTGAGATTTTCCCACATGAAGACATGTTAAATTTGTACAGTCAATAACTGTGTTTGTTGCAATATTACGCTTTTCACGCTTTCGACCTCTATATCTTAGCGAAGTTTATGTTTCTAACTTTTGCCAATTATCTTTGTTTTTAATATCCGTATTCAAAATACTGATAATTTATGGTAATAAGAGAAATATTTGTGATAAGACTCTTTATGATATCCTATCATGATATCAATCTAATCTGAGACAAGGTTGATTTTTCTGTGATCTCCAAATTAGAAATGTTTCAGCTACTGTAACATTAATTTTGGGCATTATTTGATTCAATTCAAGTTAAACATATTACAAAAAAGAAACCTACTGTGTTGTTGGGAAAAAAATGATCATTGGTTCATTTCTGTTCTCTTTTAATTCTTTAATTGTAGTAGATTATATTTTTTCCCCAATATCTGAGCATTGATTTGTCTGTCAATATCTGCATAATTTTTATCATAGCGGCCTCCCCTCTGACCTATCACTTCCACCCTCACCTTCATCTACCTATCACATTCCAAGCTACCTTCCCCCCCCCCCCAGCCTCAGCCACCCCGGCACACAAACTTCATTCCTGATGAAGGGCTTATGCTCCTCGGATGTTGCCTGACCTGCTGTGCTTTTTCAGCACCACACTCTCGACTCTGATCTCCAGCATCTGCAGTCGTCGCTTTCTCCTACTTTCTAAGTGCAGGCTGGCTGTGTTTTGTGCCAGGCCTCCTTTTCTGGTCAGCAGGAGAAAAGATGGCTCTTCTCACCAACATCCTCTCCACCAGCATCTCAAGGTCCCTAAATGCAAAGCAGAGAGCTAACTTTCCTTTTTGGGCCATTTACTTCAGAATAATGCTGGAATAGCAGTAGAACAGCAGGAAGGGATGCTTCCTGGCTTGAAGTGTCTGAAGTGTGTAGCTAGTGCTTAAATATGGGATCAGTGGCATGAACATTGCAAAGTCCCAATAGTGAGAGCCACTTCCACCTTTCTGGTTGTGTGATTCTACAAGGCAACTGTCAATGAGGCCAGCTTTTTAATTTGTGACAATACAATGGCTTAAGAGGTGTATTTTGTCCCTTTTTTATGAACAGAGGTTGAGCCAGAGGAGATGAGTGGTCTGCCCTAGAACAATGAAGCAAACAGTTTGTGAGGATATTTTTTTAAAAAGTTGGATCAATAGAAGCATCTTGAAAGAGTCATAGAGTCATAACAATGTACAGCATGGAAACAGACCTTTCAGTCCAACCCGTCCATACCAACCAGATATCCCAACCCAATCTAGTCCCACCTGCCAGCACCTGGCCCATATCCCTCCAAACCCTTCCTATTCATATACACATCCAAATGCCTCTTAAATGTTGCAATTGTACCAGCCTCCACCACTTCCTCTGGCAGCTCATTCCATACATGTACCACTCTCTGCGTGAAAAAATTGCCCCTTAGGTCTCATTTATGTCTTTCCCCTCTCACCCTAAACCTATGCCCTCTAGTTCTGGACTCCCCAATCCCAGGGAAAAGACTTTGCCTATTCATCCTATCCATGCCCCTCATAATTTTGTAAACCTCCGACGCTCCAGGGAAAACAGCCCCAGCCTATTCAGCCTCTCCCT
>NC_057715.1:55253613-55263227 GCF_004010195.1 Chiloscyllium plagiosum
CTTACCATTAAGTGTATAAGTCCTGCTAAGATTTGCTTTCCCAAAATGCAGCACCTTGCATTTATCTGAATTAAACTCCATCTGCCATTTCTCAGCCCATTTGCCCATCTGGTCCAGATCCGGTTGTAATCCCTCTTCGCTGCCCACTACACCATCAATTTTGGTGTCATCTGCAAACTTACTAACTGTACCTCTTATGCTCGCATCCAAATCATTTATGTAAATGACAAAAAATAGAGGACCCAGTACCAATCTTTGTGGCACTCCACTGGTCACAGGCCTCCAGTCTGATTTTAAAAAAAACCCTCCACCACCACCCTCTGTCTTCTACCTTTGAGCCAGTTCTGTATCCAAATGGCTATTTCTCCCTGTATTCCATGAGATCTAACCTTGCTAATCAGTCTCCCATGGGGAACCTTGTCGAACGCTTTACTAAAGGGTGCGGGTCAAGCTCCCACAGAAACAGGATTTTAGTGTAGCTTTCAGCAGTTGCTTGGGGTCTTGAAGCTGGATGTGGCAGCTATTATTTCTCCCTCTGTTACAGCCAAAAGCTTGGGTTCTCTTCCTGCTGCCAGGATGACATGTGAAACAATCTGTTTTACTGAATTTATCTTTGCCAAGGGTGCACTTAGGGAATGTTACTATCTTGGAATTGTTGCTATTTAGTAGTTAAATAATCTATTATTCTGTGAAGTTTTCTAATAGAGTTAAGTTATTCCAATTCTTATTTCTTTTGATGTTGCTAGGGTTGGAGGATTTGAGCTATGGGGAGAGGCTGAACAGGCTGGAAAATCTCAGCAGGTCTGGCAGCATCAAAGCTCCAGCTTTGACAAAGGGTCAGTTAGACTCGAAACATCAGCTCTTTTCTCTCCTTACAGATGCTGCCAGACAAAGTCTTTTCCCTGGGGTGGGGGAGTCCAGAACTAGAGGGCATAGGTTTAGGGTGAGCGGGGCAAGATATAAAAGAGACCTAAGGGACAACCTTTTCATGCAGAGGGCGGTGCGTGTATGGAATGAGCTGCCAAAAGAAGTGGTTGAGGCTGGTACAATTGCAACATTTAAAAGGCATTTGGATGGGTATATGAATAGGAAGAGTTTGGAAGGATATGGACCAGGTGCTAGCAGGTGGGACTAGATTGGTTGGGATATCTGGTCGGCATGGACGGGTTGGACCAAAGGGCCTGTTTCCATGCTGTACATCTCTATGAATCTATAAATCTATGAACTATAGGGTAAGAATTTAAGTATATTTTGCCTCAAGCCTGGTAGTCTGACCATTTGAATTGCATCTGGAACACAATGCCTAACATTTGTCTTTAAAAACAAGAAAAAGTTGGGTTCTAAGCCATCTTCTAAAAATATTTTGAGGGTGTTTGGTCTGGTCCATAACAAATTAATAAAGTGATTGGTACTAGTAGAAAGCGGATCTTTTTTACGAAAACTGTAGCTGTATTCCACTATACTAATCTGATAATCTCTGCCTATAGGCACACAACTCTTCCAAGAGGTCAAAGAAACTGAAGCTCTGTTGAGACACCCTGTTGTGTAGCTTTTATCTCCATAAGTTATTGTACCCCACTCCTGTGGATCTGCTGATCCCACCACAATGTCGTTCATGCTCTAGGTGGTGATTGTTGTGTACATCAGTTGAGTACAACAAAATCAGTTGAGAACATATGCTCCCTCAAACTTTCATCTCATCACCATCAAGCTTCTTTAAAAATGAGTGTTTTTAAAGGGATTAATTGTACTTCTGATCTCATTATTATCAGTTTTGTGCACATATCCCCTTTAAATTGCTTAGTGCCATTGAACCAGAAAGAGCAGCAAAACAACATGATGAATCACAGTTCTCTTCAGCATAATATTGTTTATTCAGATCTCCCAAAAACTGATCATGCTTTTATTTGCAATACAAAAGTTTTCCTTGGTACTATTATATTAAAGTGTGCCCAAAAACTATAAATTGTGTTTGGTCTGTGACCTTTTCCCTTAAATGACTGTTAAAAATATAATCTAATGAATCTTACCAAATTCAGCTGTCAGCTGCAGTATCACTAGGTAATTATCAAAAGCAGAGGGTGGCTGGGAAGGAAGAGGAACAGTAAATGAAGAACCAGTAATGAGCATCAGCAAGAGACGTCAGAGGTAGAAACCAATCATTTGCATAAATTAAGAGACAGCATGATCATTCTGGAACAAGGAAGGGAAAATTATTCCACATTTTAGGAAGAAAGGTTTTGCAAATAGATATTTTTTCACTTCGGTTGTTTCTGTAGATTAGTTTATTTTCTAAGCTTGTCACTTTTAATTTCTTTATAACGCACAAAGTGCAGAAAAATAGATTGTCACATTACACTTTAATTTCTGAAACAAATTTTGCTTTGGCTTATTTAAGGAGAAAGTTCAAAGTTTTTAAAAAGTCATGCATTTATATGGCACCTTTCACAATTTCATGACATCATAAATTGTTTCACAGGCAATGAAGTATTACTTTCAAAGTGTATAGGAGTTGGGAGTCATGTTGTGCCTGTACAGGACATTGGCTGGGCCACTTTTGGAATATTGTGTGCAGTTCTGGTCTCCCTCCTTTCGGAAGGATATTATGAAACTTGAAAGGGCTCAGAAAAGATTTACAAGGATGTTGCCAGGATTGAAGGATTTGAGCTATAGTGAGAGGCTGAATAGGCTGGGGCTGTTTTCCCTGGTGTGTGAGAGGCTGAGGGGTAACCACATAGAGGTTTATAAAATTATGAGGGGCATGGATAGGGTAAATAGACAAGGTCTTTTCCCTGGGATGGGGGAATCCAGAACTAGAGAGCATTGGTTTATGGTGAGAGGGGAAAAATTTAAAAGGGATCTAAGTAGTAACTGTTTCATGCAGAGGGTGGTGCATGTATGGAATGAACTGCCAGAGGAAGTGATTGGGGCTGGGACAATTATCACATTTCTAGAGTCATAGAGATGTACAGCATGGAAACAGACCCTTCAGTCCAACCCGTCCATGCTGACCAGATATCCCAACCCAATCTAGTCCCACCTGCCAGCACCCGGCCCATATCCCTCCAAATCCTTCCTATTCATATACCCATCCAAACCAGGCAGTTGAGAACATATGCTCCCTCAACCTGGTAAATGGGAATACATTAATTTAGGATATCTGGTCGGCATCGATGAGATGGACTGAAGGAACTGTTTCTGTGCTGTATACCTCTATAGTCCTATGACCATTGTGATGTAGGAAATATGACAACCAATTTACACATAGAAAATCCCACAAGCAGAAATATGATAATGATATGATAACCTTTTATTGTTGGTTAAGGCATAAATATCACCCAGAACAGCAGGGCAAACTTTTTGATCTTATAGTAGGATAAAAAGTCGGCACAACATTGAAGACCGAAGAGCCTGTACTGTGCTGTACTGTTTTATGTTCTTCCCAGAGGGCCTGAGATCTCAACTGAAGTTTATCTGAACAGCAAGATCACCAACAGTACAGCACTCCTTCTGTACAACTGTGGGATGCTAAGTCTAAATTTTATGCTTAAATCTCTGAAGTGGGGCATGAATTCACAACCACCAACTTTCCAAAACTACACCCCACACCTAGAAGCTCATTAGTGCTCACAATGCAACCTAATAAGAGAAAAAAAATTGAGAATTTTTATAGTGTGCATTTTTGTTGGAAAATCTGACATGGGAGCTCAGAAAGCCTGTAAAACTATTTGAAAATTCCAAATAAGATTTGATCAGTGCTATGTTTAATGCAAGAATTTATTTCGTATTTATCTGTTCTAAATCTGTGTGAAGTCTATCATCCCATTGGACTTCTTGACTATTTTCTTGGTGTTTGAAATAACTGGTGTACTTGGACCCAAAAATACGTTATTCATCTACTCCAGGTATTGTCTCCCTATTTGTATTATTCTCTGACCTCTCATTGTTGCACAGAAAATTTGCATTATATTTGTCATTTCAGTTGTTCTGCCCATTTGTTTCATTATGCAAATTCTGCCAAGTCCTGCTTTCTTCTTAAATAAAAGCAAATTACTGTGGATGCTGGAATCTTCTTTCCTCACAGATGCTGTCAGACCTGCTGAGATTTTCCAGCATTTTCTCTTTTGGTTCCTGCTTTCTTCTTCATAGTTAGCTGCTCCTCCCATCTTAGCATCATTCAAAAATGTCACATCACCTCTCCTGTTCCCAAATTTCAGAAGCAATAACCCTTTGCTGGGACACATAGCTGGTCACCTCTGTGAATCCAAGTGTGTTATTTCTGTCTTTTGCCCTCTCTCAAAATCATGCTATACACATTTAGCAATTCCATCTGCCTCAATGTATAATGTATCTGATATACATTATGAAAATCTATGTGATACAAATTATATTCCATTGATGATACTATAGTACATTTACATATTTGAACTTTCAGGTTATCTTGTCCATAGAATGTAATGTACACTTCCCTTTGACTTAATGCTGACTATGTTCCTGTTACACTGAGTAACAAATGGCCCAGAGAGTTTACTCATATTCCTCAGTGAGAGGAAAATTGCTCTGTTATTAAACTGTTAGCATGCACTGAGGTGTCAAATCATGATGAGCTGCCACTTAATGGATCATTTTATCAAAGTATGATTGTATTTGAACGAGTTAAGGATGAAACCCACATTGAAAAATAGGAAATTGAGCCAAAACATGAATATGAACTTTGTGCTTAGTCTTGGATTTTCTAAGGTGGATATTAAAGCAATAGCTTCCACTGTCACAGCATTGAAGTTGAAATGTAATAAAAAAGTTTGGCACTGAACAAATGTATGCATAGAAGTGTGATGATTCCTGGAGTCATTGCTTGTTAGGTAAAATTCAGTTTCTATTAATGCTGCCAGGTGGTGTTTATTATTATGTAAAAAATATTAGATGTGGCAAAAATATTTTAAAATCATAGCAGATGTTCAGTGGTATTCTATCAAAACTTTTCACAAGATTCATAAATATAAAACACTAAAACTGAAGAATAACACAAATTTTGTATGCATGGATTCTCTTAAGAGATGTGGTAATGTAATTTGCTGAGCGGCTATTTTAATTGTAATATATCAAAATAACATTTTTAGTTTATTTCTAAATGTTAGACCAAATTTTTCAAGAGAATAATTCTATGTGAACGCCACATCATAGTGCAAGTTTGTCAGCAAATTCAAAGGAATAAGAGATACAAAACTTGCTGATTAATCGACTCTGTTCCTCAGTTGGATTTGCATAACTGGCATCTCAACCTTCATGTAAAATGAAATCCGAGCGATGGATGCATTCCCTGGCTTAAGAAGTGCTGACCCCTCTGCAGCCATTTCAAGTAGTTCAACTGGGATTAAGTTCCTTTGGTTGTCTTTGGGGTTGCAAACTCTACCATGTTTGACTTTCCACCAATGGCCTGGTATAAGACAATGGTCCTGTCTGTTGGAAAGTCTGAGCCAAAAGCTGCCCTGTACCAGAGATGCCATAAGGAGCACTTTGCTTTGGAGCTTAGTGGAAGGACCTACCCCAGAGAGCATGTGAGTGGATCTTTCCTAGGGCCGGTCAGGAAGCCTACAGCAATTGTGGGGCAGGTTGGTAGGAGGTTGATGGTTCATTTTCAAGAACAGGCCCATGTCTTTCCCATAGTCACTCTGTTTCAGTCAGTGGCTGCCTCTGTTGGACTCAGTATGTTGGAAGAGGAGGAAACACGGATGGTCCACATGATGTACCCCCCACTCCTCATTAGAAGAATACCAACAGCAGCAGAATGAAGTCCCTAAGTGGTCATGAGCATCAATTAGCCTCTAGTTGAAATGTTCACCCAAAACTTAGTCCTCTCTGGACTTAATCAGCTGGAAGGTGGAAAGATGACAGGGCTTGTGCTGTCAGTTTTGGCAAATATAATGAAGAGTTTCTCTCCACGAGGCCTAGTGTGTTTCCTTGCATTATCAGCCTGAACTTACCTCATTAACTATATTACATGTCCTATGGTGCCCCACTCATCCAATGCAACCCCAAATCATCAGTCACCACTGGCAGAAGTACTCACCACTCTTGGGAGATTTTGAGATTCCTGGCACTGGCTCTATGTTTAAACGGTTATTTTACACTTGGCCAAGCGCTAGCCATCTAGAATTACCCTGCATGGTTTATGACATTTGCTCAAAGCGTGTTAGGTATGGTTAATTAGTGACCTGCTTTACAGACAGAGACCTGGTGGTCCTGGTGGATGGGATGGTGCAGAGGAGAGCAGTCCTCCTCCCCCTAGGATCAGCAGATGAGGCCATGACACCAGACCCTGCCAGCATGATCTTAAGATGTCACCCAGGTCAATGTGGTCTCAACCCTTTCGAGAAATGCCAAGTGGAGGAAGAGGATCCATGCCTCAACCAGAGGTAAGCGCCATCATCTTCTCTCCACTACTTCACACACAATCTATCTCTGCTACACCCATCAAGACTCTCACTCTACTATGCACACTGTTGCATGCGATATACTCCCGCACCCATGCAATCCATCCAGACTAATAACCCTACATGGCCTCTGTACTCCCTTCTCTCTCACTCAGAGCATCTCACCATTCTTCTCCCTCTTGTACCAACACTAAGTATTGTGTCAGTCATTTTTATCTGATTTATTCCCTCCCTTTGTCTTATTTCAGGTGAAAGTAGCCCACAGCTAAGAAAGGGGAAAATTTAAAGTGAACAATTTCTTTTCTGAGCATAGTAATCTGTTATCAGTTTTTAAAATGTCATTTGTTTTTAATTTTTTCATATTTACAGGCTGTGTCTTTTCCTTTCAATCTTTCTTTCTTTGTATTTCTCCTTCTGTACCTGATTTGACTCAGATACTGATTCGGTGCTTAAATCTAATTGTTTAATGAGACACACTATTGGTCCCCCAATTCACTGAGGTCCCAGATGCCTCTCAGATCTTATTTTAAAATTTATATCCCCCAACAAGTTATAACACACAGAAATCTTGAGCTATAATGTGAAAATACATCACAAGCTGACCACTCTAGCAAGATCTGATATTATTTATGCCTTTTTGAACTATACTATTCTGAAGTAATTCATTAGATCTGAAGATCCATAAACAGCTTGTATGGGTGAAAATCAATCCATCAGAGGGCAGATGTCTCCAGGGAAAAAGCTATGGTGACATATATGAAGGAAATCTATTCGCATATCAATGGGATAGTTCCTAGAGTTAAACTGCCTTTCAACAGGAAAGAATTTGTTAGATTCAGCATAGGTAATGTTTAGTAGCATTACTTGCTGAAATAGCCACTGCAAAAATATGTTATCTGTTCAGATAGGTGTGATACAGTTCATAGGAAAACTATGCTGGGCGGCACGGTGGCACAGTGGTTAGCACTGCTGCCTCACAGCGCCGGAGACCTGGGTTCAATTCCCGCCTCGGGCGACTAACTGTGTGGAGTTTGCACATTCTCCCCGTGTCTGCATGGGTTTCCTCCGGGTGCTCCGGTTTCCTTCCACAGTCCAAAGATGTGCAGGTCAGGTGAATTGGCCATGCTAAATTGCCTGTAGTGTTAGGTAAGGGGTAAATGTAGGGGTATGGGTGGGTTGCACTTCGGCGGGTCGGTGTGGACTTGTTGGGCCGAAGGGCCTGTTTCCACACTGTAATGTAATCTAATCTAAGGAACAAAGGATATTTTCAGCAGAACTGTCAGATAATTGTGAATGGAACAGGTATCAAGGGCAATTGTCCACAACTATTCAGGGAACTTTGACAAACCCTTCACAGAAGAAAGAAAATCATGGTTGGCATAGGTCCCAGAATGAAGATGGTTAGTGTGTTCCTTTGATAATGTTAACCTTGTTTTGGAAGGGTAGTGTAGGTTCCTGTCACAGCTGTTTTACTGGTACTTAAAGTCCCCAATAAACAAGGATATGAAACAAAAACACAAATTGTTGGTGAAACCCAGCAAGTCTGGCAGCAACTATGAGGAGAAAACGGAGTTAACATTTTGAGTCCAATCAGGTCCTTCTGAGTTCCACCTGCAATTTCAGTTTTTGTTTCAGATCTCCAGCATCCACAGCTCTTTGTCTGGTAAACAAAGATATTTTTAATCCACTTACTATGTCTGATTCATCAGTCCTGAATTTAAATTAGTCAGAAACGCTGCATTTCATAGAGAAACCTATCAAGTTTGAACTGACTTTATCAAAGAGTAGTCTAATTAATTTCTCTGTTACTCTATCCCCATTTCCCTGCTATTTCTTTTTTCCTTAAATTTATCCAACTCACTTTTTAAGGCTACTGTTGAATCCATCATCATGTTGAAAACTGAGGTCCCCTTTAAACTGTTAATTAAATTTTATAACATAATTAATATTTCCTGTGTAGCCTGATGCCTCAGTTAACTGCGTTATAGAAATAACTAGCCATCTGCAAGCATAAAAGATTTATTAGGTGCCACACTACCCCATTGTTTTCACTGGCCTGCTATTTTTGAATGGTTGTTTTCTGGGTATCAAATTTACCTTCTCAAATCATGACAAATGGAACTAGTGAGAAATCCACACAGAGTTTGAGAAGAAAGTTACAAATCCAGTAAGACTGCTCAAATTAAATTTAGATGTTTGGGCTGACCAGGAGGCACTCTACCACTTTTACTCAAGTACAGTATGATTGAAATCCTGCTGTGCTATACTTTGCACAACCTGGCTCTCTAAAGAGGGGAAGACCTGGCCAAGGAGAATCTATGAAGAGAGCAGCCCAATCTGATAAGGAGGAGGGTGAGCTGTGTCAACCAACTTCAATTTTCAAGATTTCCTAAATCTGCAAAGATTCCTGTCAACTGTGGGCTAGCTTTTCCCATTTCTTGGCAAAGTGTTGCTTTCAGGAAGATTCTTGGCAGATGATCCCATATGGAACATGTTGGCTTTTCTCTTGGATGCCAACTTCTTGTGATTCATGTACAAAGACTGCCAAAACACTCTGTGTTGCCAATTTCTGCGGTCATTTTAGATCGAAATAATATTCACCTCCTCTATTCTTTCCGCCAAAGTGCATAACCTCACTTCTCTCACATTATATTCCAGCTGCCAAGTTATTGTCCACTGACTTAACCTTTCTAAATCCCTCTGCAAACTCTGTGTCATCTTTATCATTTGCCTTCCCACCTATTTTTGTGTCATCCAAACTTGGCTATAGTACAGGTCATAGTGTGCAGTTGACTTTTTTAATGAATTTGATGACCAGGGTCTAACATACCACTGTTGATTGCAGCAGCAATATTTCAGAGAATAGGCATTCAGTGCCACTCTGAGTATTGTTATGGACTAGGCCAGACCAATCAAAACACTCTTGAACAGGCAACCCAGACCATAACTTTACCATTTGTTTTGGTAAGTGTACAGTGAAAATGACCTGGAGTAAGTTAGCTAGGTTGACTACTAGGTTTTAAAAACTGACAGAAATGTATTCACAAAATTACACAATGAAACAAAGAACAGAATAAAGAACCCCTACAGAACTCAGTCTATCCAAACTGGACTTAATTATTCAAAGTTTGTGAGAAGATTTGTAGCTCGGGTGCTCGTTGTTGTGGTTCTGTTCGCTGA
>NC_057715.1:55263282-55290106 GCF_004010195.1 Chiloscyllium plagiosum
GGCCACTGCAACGGATAGCTGGAACTGACAACCGGAAGCGACAGATTCAAACCACTACAAATGCCGGAGGAAAGATCACAGAAGCGCTTCACAGGAGGCTCCCAAGCACTAAGGATGGTCACCTAGACAGGGGACAAAACATCTGCAACACAAGTTCCCAGCTCGGCGAACAGAACTACAACATAGACTTAATTATGCTGTTCCGAATATACATAACAGTCCCAATAAGCAAACCCCTGAAACACGGTTTAAAAACATGGAACAAATGCTTACAGGTTGAAGTTAGAAGGACACAAAAAGAGAGACCCTGTTCACAGAGTTCACTGCTGAACTCCCAGCTAGGTCTGGACTGAACTGTTCAGCTAGAGAGCTGACCACTCCCCTTCCATTATACAGGTCAATTCTAAAACATGACCACTTTGGCCTGAAGTGTCATCTGTTCACATATAAACAAAAGGTCTCTCAAAATCCTTTTCATCTCTGTACCAAACTAGTCTAATCAGAACCCGACCCGTTTACGACCCCTCTGAAAAATATCGAGTTCACATTATCCTTGAGAAAAAGAATGGCTTTTAGAAAACAGGGACCAGCTTTGTGGCACCTCCCCCCTTTAAAAAAAACAACCATCAATACCAAAATATGGCTTCATTTTTAAAACCCTTCAAAACAAACTGGTTAGTAGACTAAAACACACACATGCACAATACTAACTGTTAACATGCAAGTGCGCACAACCACATGCAAATTCAGGCCTGGGCACACCCACTACCGAATGCCCCCATATCTCATTCGAGTATCGATAACACATCAGATATCACATTTTCGTGACCTGCCACATGCACAATGGTCAGATTCAATGGCTGCAACAACAAGCTCCATCTAAACAGTCTGGCATTTTTGTCCGTAAGTTTTTCCACAAATGTCAATAGAGTGTGATCAGTGTATACAATTGTCTCAGATGCATTGCTGGTAATATAAATACGGAAATGTTGTAATGCCAACACCAAGCTTAAAGTCTCTTTCTCCACCATTGAATATTTCTCTTGATGAATGTCCAACATCTTGGAAAAATACCAGATGGGTCCTTCTATCTTCTCGTCATCCTCCTGCAGGAGCATCGCACCAACACCCACATCACTGGCATCAATAGCCACTTGAAAGGCTTCGTGTAATCCGGTGTGGCTAATACTGGGGCAGTGGTTAACACAGTCTTTAGGCTGTCAAATGCCTTTTGACAGTCCGCTGTCCAATGAAACTTCTTGTCCTTTTTTAACAATTCGGTGAGTGGAGCAGCCACACTGCTAATGCTCAGCACAAAGTTCGGAAAAATCCACTCAATCCCAGGAACTGTAGTACTGCTTTTTCCATCGACGGTGTGGGAAATTCCTCAATTACTTTCATTTTCACATCTCGTGGGGCCATTTGTCCATGTCCTGTAACATGGCCCAGGAAGGTAACTTGGGCTTTGACAAATTCATTTTTAGCTAGATTTACTACCAAGCCTGCCTCAAATGCTGTAAATATTCCTTCTCTGAGTGACTAAAAATCACCAGGTCACCACTGTAAACAACACAGTTGGGTAACCTGTCAACGACCTTATTAATCAGTCTCTGAAATGTGGCTGGAGCGTTTTTCATACTAATGACATGACTTTAATGGATATAGTCTATTTGGTGTTACGAAAGCCAAAATTGCCTTTGCTCTCTCTGACAGAGGTACTTGCCAGTAGCCTCTGAGCAAGTCCAACTTAGAAATATAAGTTGCGTGTCTCACCTTTTCGACACAGTCCTCCAATTGTGGAATTGAATATGCATCAGTCATTGTAACAGCGTTGACTCTGCGATAGTCCACACATAACTGTTGGGTACCATCTGGCTTTGGCACCATGACTATTGGTGAGCTCCAGTCACTGTTATTCACTTCGATTATGCCATCTGGAGCACACACTCTATCTCTTTCTGAACCCATGCCAAGTTTAGAGAGTTGTGCCTATAAGGATGTTGCTTAATTGGAACAGCATCTCCTATATCTACATCATGCACAATTAGGTTATTACTTCCCAGTTTATTACCGTACATCTCCCCATGTGATAGTGATTCCTCTTTCAGGGCATTTGATGTTCTTGTGGAAGGTTACTCAATACTTTATCCCAATTTTTGACAACTTCCTCATTGCTCAATTTGATTTGAGGAATGTCTAATTCAGAATCCTCTGAACTTGGTTCTTCCTTATGTGCTATAATCATTAATACCTTTTCTTTCCTTCCCTATATAAATAGCTTCTGAGCATGTTCACATGACACACTCTGTGAGATTTCTTCCTGTCTGGAGTCCTTCTCAAATAGTTCACCTCACTCAATTTCCTCTTGATTTGATAAGGTCTATGAAACCTTGCTTTTAAAGGCTCACCTGTTATTGGAAGTAACCTTATCCCCTTTGCAAAATTGCGAATTTGTGACTTCTTATCCACTTTCTGTTTCATTGTATACTGCGAGACAATTAAATGCTGTCTAGCCAACTCTCCAGCTCTATTTAATTGTTCTCTAAAATTTGACACATAGTCTTATAGTCTCTGAATTCTGACTTATTAATTTCTCCTTAATCAATTTTAATGGTCCTCTCACTTCATGTCCAAAGATTAATTCAAATGGACAGAATTTTGTCAATTCATTTGGTGCATCTCTGATTAGAAAAAGTACATTGGAACTTCCTTATCCCAATCATCTGGATAATTCTGACCATAAGCCCTCAACATGGTCTTTAGTGTGTGAAGTAATCGCTTTTGCACTCCCTGCGATTCTGGATGGCATGTGGTAGATTTGAATTGCTTTATTACCAAGTTATCCATAACCTCCTTGAATAGTTTGGATGTAAGTTTGATCCTTGATCTGACTGGATCTCTATGGGTAGGCCGTATCTAGTAAAAAATTCAAGTAATTCTTCAACAACTCTTTTAGCTATGATGTTGCGTAATGGGATTTCCTCTGGAAATCTAGTCAATACATCCAGGATTGTTAATAAATACCTATTCCCACATTTTGTTTGAGGTAGGGGATCTACACAATCAATCAAGACTCTTGTGAAAGGATCCTCAAATGCTGGAATAGGTATTAAAGGTACAGGTTTATTATTGCCTGTGGTTTTCCGCTTAGCTGACATGTATGACACGTCTGGCCAAAATTAAATTACATCCTTGTGTAATCCAGGCCAGTAAAAATGTTTTTGCATTTTAGCCTGTTGTTTCCTCATCCCGAAATGACCTCCAATTGGTAGCTCATGTGCCAGTCACTGCACCTCCTTTATATACCCTACTGGCAAAACAATCTGATGAATTGTTACCCATTTCTCACCTACTTGAATGTGTGATGGTCTCCATTTCCTCATGAAGACACCATTTGTTAAGTAATAACACACAGGGATGCATTCACTCTCCTTCTCTGTAAATGCCTTTTGATATAACTGTTTCTGCTGCAACTCAATAAACTTAACAGAGCTAAAGACACTTGCACGTTTATCTAGTTGCTCCAGCTCTGTCCCACTTCTCTGATCAAAACAAATCTCAGATAAAGCTGTCAGCTTCTTTATACTTGCCTTTTGATCTCTCCTGCTTCAGCTTGTGCCTCTGTGATCTTGTGATCACATAATCAGGGAAAAGTCCTGAATAAAGATCCTTCATTTCTTCAGTTGCCTGTGTCTTCAACTAGCCTGCCTACCGGTGAATCAGCTATATCATTTGCAAGGACAATTGTATTCCTGGAACTGAGAGTTTGAATTCTCCACTCTTTTCTGGATTCTCTCACCTCGTTTTACACAATTGAGCGCTTTTTGTCTCACCATGAATTCCTGTTACCAGTACCTTCTCTGGTAATAGTCCCTCCGGAGTACGTATCTCCTCATCCTTCACTATTGCAGACTGACAGGATCCCGTGTCCCTTAATATTTCAACCTTTTACCTGCTACTGTGAATAAACTTTACCCTTGCATGTATATCTTTTAAGCAGACCTGGCACTTCCTCCTTAACCAACCAGTTGTTTAATTTCCCTTGTGCTTTTTGTTGCTAGTCCAACAAAACTTCCAGGCTTGTCTGGTTTTCCTACATCTGCCTTTCTCCTAGGCCACCAACACTGTGGTTTTGTGTGGCCCACTTTATTGCAATAAAAACATCAAAGCTTTTTAACTCTTTTGTCCCCCTCAAGGGTTTATTTTTTACCCTGTGGTAAGTTATCCTTATGATCGTCACTGAGATCTACCTTTCCCTTTCCATGTGAGGATTTCTCTTTGCCCCAATTTTTATCCCTCATGGACTGAAATTGATTCTGGAAGCCAACCATGTTTTATGGACCAGCTCATAATCATCAGTCACTTCAGCTGCTAACCTCGCTGTTTTAACTCTCTGCTCTTCCACACACTACTTCCTCACTAAGGTTACCTTCAGCCTTTATCTCCAGCCTTTTAAGCTGACTTTCCTTTCTAAGTGTCAGTTTTTAAAGTTCAAAAGCTCTCTTTCTTTTTCTTTCTCTTCTGCTGCTCTCTTCTGCTGCTCACTCTTTTTCCCTCTCTTCTGCTTTTAATCGTAACTCAAACTGTTTCCATACTGCTGCACTTTCCTTATCTCTCGCTTCTAGATGCTTCATTTGCAATTGAATGTTTGCCATCTCTATAGATTTGGACGATTTCTTCAGTAGGTTTAAATGCTAAGCTACTGCTGTAATTATCTCTCTTTCCTCACAGATGCAGGCAGGTCCAATTCTGGATTGTCTGTTAATTCCTGCAGCTTGGTCTTATTCACCTTTTGAAAAACTTCCAATGTCACCACATCTACTTCCAGAAAACTTCTGGCGACTGGAAGAGCATTACTATCCCGTGGTTTGTTTACCCAACCAAACCAACACCCAAAGTAAAGACACTGGCACCTACCACTCACTGTTTAAAATTCCACAAAGAGCCCTCAGTCTGTTATGGAATAGGCCAGACCACTCAAAACATTCTTAAGCAGGTAGCCCAGACCATAACTTTACCACTTGTTTTGGTAAGTGTACAGTGAAAAATACCTGGAGAAAGCTAGCTAGGTTGACTACTAGGTTTTAAAAACAGACAGAAATGTATTCACAAAATTACACAATGAAACACAAAGAACAGAATAAAGAACCCCTACAGAACTCAGTCTATCCAAACTAGACATAATTATGCTGTTCCGAATATACACATCCCAATAAGCAAACTCCCTTAAAACACAGTAAGACAAAAGGAACAGGTGTTTACAGGTTGAAGTTAGAAGGGTACAAAAAGAGAGACCCTGTTCACAGAGTTCACTGCTGAACTCCCAACTTGGTCTGGACTGAACTGTTCAGCTAGAGAGCTGACCACTCCCCTTCCATTATACAGGTCACTTCTAAAAGATGACCACTTTGGCCTGAAGTCTCATCTGTTTACATATAAACAAAAGGCCTCCCAAAATCCTTTCCACCTCTGTACCAAACCAGTCTAATCAGAGCCCAGCCAGTTTACGACTGCTCTGAAAAATATCGAGGACACAGTATCCTTGAGAAAAGGAACAGCTTTTCGAAAACAGGGACCAGCTTTGTGACAGTATCATGTTCTACCTTGACTTTGAGACTATAGCTTAGCTTTGCCTTCAATAGAAGGCAGAAAGTTATTTATATTAGTTATGGTAAACTATTTATGGATTATAGTAGCATCACCCGAGAGACAAAAGTCTCATCAGTTCTGAGGAAAGGTCACTCGACCCAAAACATTAACTGTGATTTCTCTCCACAGATGCTTCCAGATCTGCTGAGCTTTTCCAGCAATTTCTTTTTTTGTCACAGTTACCCTGATGGATTACATTGTTTTGCTTCCTTTGTTTGACAAAATTCTATTGTTGAAAAATGTGTTGCTGGAAAAGGGCTTATGCCCGAAACGTCGATTCTCCTCCTCCTTGGATAATGCCTGACCTGCTGCGCTTTTCCAGCAACACATTTTTCAGCTCTGATCTCCAGTATCTGCAGTCCTCACTTTCTCCTAAAATTCTATTGTTGTCTGTTCAATATTCTGTTGGTTGTATGAACCTCATTGAATTCTTACCCAATGGTTTCCCATTGTGTCCAGGTACAGAGTTTTCATTTAAATAAGAAGAATCATGCCTGATGTTTGGGAAATGAGCAAGTTCCTGTGAAATCCTGTGATTTTGTTTACTCACCATTTGGACACCGAACACTTTGCATTTGTGAGTGTGCCGGTGCTGTGTAAAGGATCCAGACAATGTTTTGAACGTTGGAGATTCCAACAGTTTGAAGGTTTGGGAAGAGCTGGAATCAGTCTCAGAAACTAGGAAAAGTTTAATCACAATTTTTTCACTACAGGGGTTTATTCAATAGATGGTAATACAAAACCTGTGAATACAGTTGTCCCAATACATATTCAGGGTTGTGTTTTTAGATTTGTATGGATGGCTACATGCAAATAAATGAGCAGTGCATCTCTCGTGCAAGTAAACCTATCTCACATTCCACCTTTCATCTTTTTCTTTCATGCAATAATAAAGTTGAGAAGCAAATTCAATCTATTATTTATTTCAAGAATGAATGCTGCAAAAATAGTTTTGCATGCTCACTTTCTAGGGTATGCATGCCCTTTCTCACCCAATCATCACTTATGCAAGTTACAATCACAATACCTTCTTAATGAGAAAAATCAGGAAAACTCAGTAGTTCCTTGCAGATTTTGTACAGCACCCAATTGTTGAAAAATCTATCCTATAATTGACAGATTCCTGATGGTAGAATCACAATTTTTGTTATCTCAATGCCAAGTAAGGGATTTTTTCTTAAAAAAAAAACTCTTTCTGCATTTGCTTCTGAGGTTTGCATCCCCAGCACAAATAAGTTATCAAATATTAGCCCAGAGATAGACTGAGTTACTTCTCATGGAGTAGAACCTCTTGGCACTTCAACACACGCAATCAATTCTTCACCCAAGTAAAATTCAATCTCAGATAAAACTGTTATCAATGAGATTTAACAGCATGCCTTATTTTGACTAAAATAAAGCATAATATGCATGATTCTCATGTCCCTGTCCTGGTTGAGATCACTCTTGATCTTTCAAAATCCACTTAGAAAGCTGTGCAGACTTAGATTTTTGCTTTGAATCTATGTTCCAACCAGTTACACTTTAGGAAAAGTCCACAAGCCAAAATCGCATGTACAGAAATGACCAAACATGGTCAAATATTGCAAACAGCATCGTAGAAAATGTGACCAGTCAATTTCCAGTCCAATAATTTCAAAAATGACAAATCATATTCTACTGAGATGCAGTCACCATATTCATTTCTGAATTCACCCCGGGTAAACCCCTAGAAGTTAATGCTCCAATGTGACAAATGGATACATAATTAACAGTTCGGTAAAACTATCATAAATGTATCCATCACATTTTCCAATCAATCTAACAACTTTATTGCTACCACATACTTTTCTGGGGGGTCTAACAATCTCCACTGACATTTCCTCACACTGTCCCACTGCAGCAAAACATAGAAGTGATCAGAACTTCCAGTCTCTGACCACTCCCTGAAAGATGCATGTTGAAACCTCTTGAAAGTCCTGATGCACTTACTACATGTTATGTCTGTCAGAAGTTTAAAGTTCCCCAATGGACAATTTCCTGGCATCTTGAACTGTCCAGAAAAAAAGCCTTCAGCTCTGAATTAGGTTGGGGGACTGCAAAAGGTTCCAACTGTCTTACCTTAATTTTTTAAATTCATTTTTAGGGTGCTAGCGTCTTTGGCTGGGCCAACATTTATTGCCCTTTCCTAACATGCCTGGAGAGCAGTTAAAAGTCAGCAACATTGCTGCATCACTGGAGTCATATGTCGGCCCGACCAGGTGAAGATGACAGATTGCCTTCCCTGAAGGACATTAGTGAACCAGACATGTTTTCACAACAATCAAAAGTGGTTACACAATCACATTAGACTACTTTTATTTTTAATTCCTGATTTTTATTTATTTAAAATTTCACCATCTGTGAAGGTGTGGTGCAAACACATAACCCCAAAATATTTGCCTCGAGTTCTTGGTTACTTGTCGAGAGTGTGATGCTGGAAAAGCACAGCCAGTCAGGCAGCATCCGAGGAGCAGTAGAATTGACATTTCGGGTATAAGCCTTTCATCAGGATGGTCTTATGTCTGAAACGTCAATTCTCCTGCTCCTCAGATGCTGCCTGACTGGCTGTGCTTTTCCAGTACCACACTCTCGACTCTGATCTCCAGTATCTGCAGTCCCAACTTTCTCCTTCTAGATTACTTGCCCAGTGACATTACTATTTGTCACCAGCTTAGTTAGGCAGGAAATGTCAGAAGAATTAACTTGTTCTAAATCCTGGCTAACTGTAAAATTGCCACAACCGTCCATTCCAGAATTCCCACTCAGTGTTCCAGTTATTCCCCGACCCAACCACTGACAAATGACCATTGCTCCCAAAACCTGACCCACAACGAGCAGCACTCTCAATGTAAAACCCCACAACCCATGACCCCTGACCCCCATCTTCTCACTCACTTACTTGTTACCTATACATCTCCCAGTAGTTGTCAAAGAGGTTTTGCAACCTATAAACCTCTTATTTAGCAGGCATAGAATGGCTATCGCCTTAATAAGGTGCATGGCTTCTACAAAGATCCTCTCCGACACCACTTGCAGAGCTGCTGGGCTGTACCTCTTGGTATGGATTTTGCATTGGAAGCTGAACATCCCAGGAATGTATGTAGGCAACATTTTGTCTGATCTGTGTTGAAAATAACAATTGATTTTCAGAATCAAATGTGACTAGTTGTACAACCTTGAAAAAAGAGCTTGTTAAATGAGACACTGGCAGTCAGTTCTTGCGAAAACAGCAAGCAAGTAAATTTTACTTAAAAAAAGCAAGTTCAACATTGAAGTAGAATGCAAGATGCAAGCTATATTAGTACAGATTAAATAACTTCAGATTAGAATTGAAGGAGGTGGATCAATGGCAATGGTATGCCTGGATGAATTAAAGCTTATTAAAGTATCTGATACATATAGAGTTGGGGCAGGTATTAAGGTGGAACAAAAGTAGGATAAACCTAAATGTAATGGAAGGAAAGAAGGAGAGTTAAGTATTAATGATGGTTTCAAAGGAGGACTGAAGCTTGAGTGAGAAGGAGATTTCAGGAGAAAATTCAAAGAAATGGTACACAGTTGCTGAAGGACCAGTAAAACATAAGTGAGCGACAGTGAAATTAGTATTGGAAGGTGGGAGGTTACTGAATAAGATGAGGTGATGTCATAGATGGGTTTAGACTCGTTGAGCAATTTTAAATCTGAAGTATTGGGGAAAATGAGGATATTACATTGGACAGTGAGGATGCATTTTGGGTGAGTGAGACTGGAACAAATTGAATCAGGGTCAGCCTTTAGGATAGGAAATGACTCCATACTGACAACAATTGACTCTTAACTGCTCTCTAGGTAATTAAGATTAGCAATAAATGCTGACCTGGCTAGCATTTATCCATGAATGAATAAAAAATCTGAAAAAAGGGGAAATTTTTGGATGCTGCAGGAGGATTTGCTGGTAAGGGTGGCATGAGAGATGTTGCGTCGAGGGGTGACAAAAAACAAGTATATATCTGAGAATTGAACTAGCCAGTCTTTGTGAGATTGACGTTTGCCAGGATCACTGAAACTGGTTACATTAATTCACACTGTAGTTGTGGGTGTCCACATTTCCAAGACTTAATGATATTCTTTGTCTGAAAATTTCTACCGTGGGCATAATTTTGCATTTCTTCTACCAGTTGTACGTCTATATCCTAATGAAATAAAAACTTCCCAAGACATTTTACATTCCTAGCCTCAGGCTATATGCTCTTTCATTTCCACCAATTATGTTTTTTTCTTTCAGTCATTTCAACTTGCTTGAACTTAACTGCTGAACTGCAAAATTATTCAGTCATAGGTCAGACCTATAATAGAATATCTACAAAATACTTAGTGAGTTATCAGATTTTATCATACAGTGCATTTTTTTAAATAATAGACTTCTGAGACAAAAAGAAACTAAAATGATAAACACTTTCTGTCTCATTGAAAATATTTTCACAATTTTTCAGCTAACTTTATTATAACAGCTAGAGCTGTTCACTCAGCCAATTGTCAGCTCACAATTTTCATCAAAATTTATAATTTTCATCTTGTCTCAAAAGGGTGCGACCATTTTTGCTGTCCTATTAGCTACATCACTGAATACTACGATTTGGAAAAATGTTGTTCAATATTTGGAGACCAATTTGAGACTATTTGCCACACTCTATTTGGTTACCTGATTGTCAAAGAGAGCAGAACCCACTTTATCTGGCATAATATATAAAAGCAAAAGACAATAAGCATTGGAAATCTGAAAAAGAAATAGAAAATGTCTGATTAAGAGTCATCTATCTGCCTGAAATGCTAGGTGGAATTTTGTGTTGCTCCCATGAACGTGAAGCATGACACACAAATAATATGGGAGGCAAAACAATCAACTTCAAAATGGTAAGTTAAACGAAGATATCAAGGTTTGCAGGTTTGTAAGGCAAATTAAATTTCTTGAAAGCACACATTGAGAAACAAAGGCTGGCTCGCCAGAATTAGGTGCACCTTTCAAATTAATTATCAAGGAGCAATTAATCCACCTTCAGATTCACAACTGCATTTTGGTAGTGTGCAGCAGGTTATGCTTCTTGAAAGCACACATTGCGAAACCCTTTTGGATGTATCTGCATGCTGTACCAGAATAGCAATGATCCTAAAAGACAGAGTTAATGTTATTAACAGTGAGGTTCTGGAAGCTGGGAATTGACGCTATTGGAAAGAGAAAGGAACAGACACAGTAAGAGGAGGGAGTGGGGTTTGAGAGAGTGGGAGTTCCAGAGTCATAGTTGGGTATTAAGTGGTCTTATGGGGAAGTCACAAAGTCTAATGGATTATATAGTATTGATAAAGGGAGGGTTCAGGGTCAGGGTGACTGTAGGACAGTAATAGATGTAGACTCAGAGGGGAGAGAAGGCATGTGGAAGGTGATGATGTTAGATTTAAGGGTAATGGGTGGAGGTTCAAGAGAAACAAAGGGAAGAGGTTATATTGGGTAGGTCAATGCTGAATGTGTTGGGACCAGTCTGGAATTTGACATACACCACTTTTTAAATGTTTTCTAGAAAATAAAATCATTCTAAAGTGTATCCTTTGAAATGGAAGAGGGTCATTTTCAGCGAATGGAGATATTGATGAGTACAATTAGCTGACTAATAATGATGAATTAAATGATTCAAATGACTGCTAACCTTTCCCCTATCACTATTGAACCTCAGTCCAATACTCTTATTTTGCCTTCACTGTGTTAGCTCTGAAAAGCTATCACAGCACCTTGAGCTTCCTCCCAGCTCAAATCCATTATTGAGATGTGTTTTCATCCCTACGGTTATCTTCTGATCACAGTAGCATTACTGCCTGGCCAATGGGTATCATTGAACTGAGATTCCAACAACTTTGGTAGAAGAAGTGGGCAGTGTACTGAAGAATAGCTCTTGTGAACCAAGGGAAGAAGGAAGGAAGGTTGGTGCCTGCCCTACAATCTCTTGAAGGGGACAGAGATAGGGTACTTGACCATGCAGGAATTTGATGTCTACAGCAAGTCAGGAAGAATTGTTGGGGGAGCAAAGTCATTCTTAAGAAGGTTATTTTGAAAGTCTTGAGATTCCAGGGTAAATACAGGAGCTGAAGAATAGCAGAGTGTTGAGCATGTTTGATTACAGGGTGAGGATTTTGTTGATGCACTGGGGAATGTACCATTAAGCTGAGAGGAGGTTCATGGCTCTATGATAGGTTTTCAGGGCTGACATGGTGAGGGCAAGACAATGGTATTGCACTGAGGTCCAATAGTGATGGAGAGAAGGTACACAGTCATAGCTTCCACTGCTCCAATGTTCACACACGTGACCACATCAACAAAAAGTGACATCGGTCATTAGCCTTCAGAATGGCATTGACCTTTGGGAAGCGGATGGAGGCCAAGGTGTCAGGTATAGCTTTCCATTGGGTAGAAATGCTCATGACAGGAAGTAAGGCCTCAAAGAATATGCTGACCAGATCACTCCATTCAATTGGTTCACAGATCACATCAGGCAGACATTACGATGGTTTAAGTCAGCCCAGCAATTCTGCCAGCTAAGGGCAAGCTGCCAGAGGCTGGCCCAAAGCCAGCCTGAGCAATGACCAGAAATGGAATAGGGAGTGGAAACACACGGAGAAGCAGTACATGATGCTGCCAACCTGGGTCTAGTGCAACAGCGAGCTTTGCAATGGAATCAAGTATACCACAGCGGTGCAATGAGCTGTAAATCTTTAAGAGGTAATATCAGTGACAACAGAAGATCTCATAGACTGTGGATACTGACATATAACCACACCTCCAGGAAGATCTGCATTTGGGACAGTGCCACCCACCCTAACCTAATCTAAACGCTGTATCACCTATACGGCACCCTATCCAGCTAGTACAGGTCGTTTTCCCATTACACAGGTCATTAATGCAAATTTGCTATAACACGATTGACGAATTGAGGACACTGTTTCTATAGTGAGAACTTTAAAAGCATGCATTGGTTATAACATTATCTTAAATGCTGCTGCTATTATACGATTTTCTTATAATACGGGATTGCATGAGAATGGAACTACAGCATTATAGCAGAACTGACTGTACCTTACAGTCATTCATTTACAGGAGGTGGGCATCATTGGCTCGGCCAGCATTCATTGTTCAGCCCTAATTGCCCTGAGAGCAGTTTATATTAGATTCCCTACAGTGTAGAAACAGGCCCTTCGACCCAACAAGTCCACACTGACCCTCCGAACAGTAACCAAGCCAGACCCATTGCCCTCTGACTAATGCACCTAACACTATGGGCAATTTAACATGGCCAATTCACCTGACCTGCACAGCTTTGGACTACGGGAGGAAACTGGAGTAAACCCACACAGACACAGAACGTGGAAACTCCACACAGACAGTCACCCGAGGCTGGAATCGAACCTGGGACCCTGGTGCTGTGAGGCAGCAGTGCTAACGGCAGAGCCACCGTGCCAAGTTAACAGTCAACCACATTGTTATGGGTCTGTAGTCATTCATAGACCAGACCAGGCAAGGATGCAGCTTCCTTGCTTAAAACCAGACAGATTTTTCCAACAATCAACAACGTTATGGCCATTGTTAAACTCCAGTTTTTTTTATTGAATTCAAATTCCACCATCTGCCACAGTAGGATTCAAACCAGGGTCCACAAACCATTATCCGAGTCTCTGGATTGATAATATTGTGATAATACTACCATACCATTGCCTTACCTAGCATCTTACTTCTCTGTCATCCAACCCTCCTGATATCCAAACTACACATTTACTTCCCATTTGGTAGCAGCTATCAAGATGTCTGTGATTCTAAACCTTTCCGTTTTACAATACTGCAGCTGACTGCTGTGAAGAGGAGATGTGGTTCCCTACCCCCAACAGTTTTGCATGACAAGAGAACTATCAGAATGGATTTGCATCTGCATTTTTGAAGGAGCCAAGATCAGAGCCTCCTGTCTGTAATACCTAGCTCTCTCTTTTTGTGAAAACAAATAAAATTGCCACCCCTTAGAAAATCTAACCCAATATTTCACTGCTTTGAACCCTCAGGCAGAACATTGCAGTACTTGCCAGAAAAACAATCCACTGCACCCTGTACAACCTCTCTCAGTACCTTCCCCTCCGCAAATTCCTCCCCCATTTGCTGAGTAAGAGAATTTAAATATGACATCCAAAACAAGAGTACAAGACAATGAAATGAAGATATTTGCATCTCCAAAAATACCGTAGGCTTCCAGCAACTTGTGAATGAAAACCTATTGTGATGTAGAGATGGAGCATTCTGTCAGTGAAATCTGATGTTGTTAGGGATGTCACAAGCAGCATCACTGTGCCCCATTAGCCTGGCATCTGCCACTGCATCTATACCATCCACTCCCTTAGTTTCATGCTGCTGTTATTATGATCCTGTGTATGTACCAATCTGACATAGAACACATCCTCTAAACACTAGATGTGTTCTTAATCAAAACTATGAAATCAGTACCAGTGAGACCAGAGCGCTACCTGTGTAACACTGTATATTCCCTGACTTCTGGCATCTAGAAGCAACAATGATATAGACCCTTGTCAAAAACAAACCCACACATTATATTTGAAGTCATATGCACTGTAATTTGGCTGGAAGTTATATGTGGCTCAGTGCCACATTCTCCAACAGACAGAAATGTCTTGAAAAGAACTTTTTCATGCGAACCTCAACAAAACCTGCATTGACTCAGCCACCAATGGTACTCAAACAGCAGTATCAATGGAATGATAAGCTGGCGGTAAGCTATCGACTGAACCGCCAGATGCCAAGCCTCTTACTTTACAAATGATGCCCAAAGTTTAATCCTACACAAGTCAGTGTAATCAGTATACCATCACTGAAGAGGTGGAGATAGTGAGGACTGCAGATGCTGAAAGGTCAGAGTCCATAAAGTGTAGAGCTGGAAAAAGCAAAGTAGGTCCAGCAACATCTGAGGATTACGGAAATCAATGTTTCGGTCAACTTCATCAGGGCTGGGGAGGGGAAAGGGGCTAAGAAGTAAATCAAGGGAGGGTGGTAGGACTTTGGGAAAGGTAGGTGGGATGGTGATAGGTGGAGAAAGTGAGGTCTGCAGATACTGGAGATCAGAGCTGGAAATGTGTTGCTGGAAAAGCGCAGCAGGTCAGGCAGCATCCAGGGAACAGGAGAATCGACGTTTCGGGCATAAGCCCTTCTTCAGGTGATAGGTGGATGCAGGCAGGAGGTGATTGTGATTGATTATTGGGAAGGGTGGAGTGGATAAGTGGGAAGGAAGATGGACAGGTTAGGTCAAGTCAAGGGGACAGAGTGGAGAGGGAGATCTGTACCTGGGATGAAGTGGCCTCAACATAGAATTCAACAGCTTCCAAATCTTACCACCATCCACCCCATCCCAGGTCCAGCAAACCCCCCTTTCACCCAATCACAATCACAATCATTTCCTACCTGCATCTACATATCACCATCCTTATGTAACAGCCTTAAATTGCAGCAACTAGCAACAGAGTAGAATTTGTAAATAAGGTAAAATTAAACATATATTTACTGTGTTTCATATACACAATGATTAGACTTCTGTGCCATCTTTGTGTCTTCATAGTTTCTTTCTCTTTTCCTATTACATTGATTTCGGGTAGGCTCATTGTCCACCACTAACAGAGGGTTGCCTGCTGACCACTATGCCCTGCAGCCTGAGATGTTTTCAATGAATGGTCCTGGTGGTCAAAGGGCCGAGAGAGCTCCAGATGCTGATGGTCTCTTGGACAGTTTTAGATGCACCCTCGCCAGCCTAACTTCCTGGAGGTGATGGTGATTATTAGCAAACATGCAATGAAGTGGTAGTACACTCTTAGAATGTCTTGAGATGAAGCTCCTGGTTTGCTTTGCTGGCATTCCTCCTCCCTGTCAGTGCCCAGGTTGAAACTCATAAGGAAGATGAACCTTTGAATTTGGCCATAAGAGACCTGATGGAGATGCAGGAACAGGCAGGGCACATCTGGTCAAGTGCACAATGACACTTCCTGGATTTCTTGAGAAGGCAGAGCAGTTGGAGGTTCAACGATCTGTATTGCTTAGTTATTACTGCATTAGACCCATTATTAGAATAATGGCATGCAGGTCTGACTGCATATCTGGCATCTGATGCATGTTCTGCTGCATCAAGATTTCAAAGGTGGTTGCTATCCTTTCCATGCCAAGAGACATGACAGCAGTCAGAAATTAGTTAGACTCCTTTTGCTCCAGTCTCCTGTTGTCTGTGGCATCACTGCCAGATGTGCCCCTGCCTGTTCCTGCATCTCCATCGGGTCTCTTATGGTCAAATTCAAAGGTTCATGTTCCATGTGCCTTTCAACATGGGCCCTGGCCCCAGCAGTCCTTTGAGTGTCAGAGACCTTGACTGTCATTTCCTCTGTCAGATGCAGGCATCTGACTGTGATGTATTTGCCAATCATGACCGTAAGCCTCATCTAGAATGCATGCTCACTAAGATGAATGTCTCTGCGCTGTCAGGGGGTGCAAAGGAATGTATCCTCCAATTGTCCTGTGTCATTATCCCCAGAGGTGGAGCTGGAGCTGGAGCTGGAGCTGGAGCTGGAGGTGGAAGTGGAGCTTGGGCGGGAGGAGGTGGTGGAGACTGTCGCCTCTTCATATTTTTAGCTTTGCTGTGACAACCTACAGTAAAGAATAAAAAAAAGAATTGAATGATGGTGCTCACAATCCCTTTTCACAACAATGTTGATATGTTAATCCTGTTTGTCCTTTAAACAACACTGGAGATTAACAGCACCCTCACTGGATTGCTGTGAGACTCCAGTCTCTCCATCACCCAGACTCTGCCGATGCCCCCACCAGTAGATTCGATCACCACCATCTCAGCTGCTGTCAGAATTCTGAAGACTGGGACTTCTCCTTCAGTCTCGGAGTGCTCTCACTTATTTATATGGTTTTCTACTGCATACAGACATAATGATTGAGTGAGATGCCAACAGGATCATGACCACTTGAAGGGTTACTCATGCCAACACCTGAACCCTTTGTGAGTGTTCAACAGCTATTAAGCCCTGGAACTGATAGAGTATTCATGACATGAAGTGATTCTCATACATTCAGACCACTTGGAGCATCTGATATCAGGCCTGCAAACCTAAACATTGTCTAATAACCCTCTGCAACTGTACATTTCACTGTTTGGAGTTTTTATGAATGATAAATTGCTGTGATTTCATGGTGCCACTTACCCCAGCAAATCATTCATCCTCTTCCTACACTACATCCAAGTTCTGGAATGGGCCCCAGAGGCACTAACACATGCTGCAATCTCCATTGAGGACACCTTTATCTGCTTGGTGGCCTCCTGCTATCATCCCCAGGAAACAGAATCTCCCGCCTTTTCCAGATGGACCTGGAACAGAATCTATAGTGAGGTGTTGCTAAACCACAGAGCCACTTAGCTGTCTGTGCTGAAACCAAGTGGGGATGATTACAAGCAACAAATGGTGAGAGTAGTTAAAGCTTTCAAACACTCCACAGTCAATGAGAATGGAGATCCTGGTTTGCAGAGAATGAATGCATCCCTCAGTGCCTCTTAAATAATGCACTTGAATCTCGCCGTAGCATTGTGTATGATCAATTATCCTGCCACTGAGTAATTGTGTTGCTCACTTCCTGTCCCATTACCAACAATCTCATGGTTACCAGTAGTTTCAATCCATTATTCTATTCCTCTCTACAGATGCTGCCTTACCTGCTGAGTATGCCCAGCATTTTCTGTTTTTACATTACTGTATCTGTAGAATGTCTGCACCCTTCATGTGTGGCATAGCTTTGTTTCTTCAAGAATGCTAAATAGCACATTGCAGCAGAATAGACCTTAGCAACAGTAGCCATGTGACTTTATGGTTTGGATTTCAAAGCAAGAAAACAGTTAATATGGCATTGTCTTAAAATATGGAGGCACTAAAATGATTTCTCCATACTGTGTAATTCCTTTTGTCCATTATTTTAACAGTAATTTTATTCTTTTTTTCAGATAAATGCAATTGAAAATGCAGATTGCAAATTGCATTATAAATGCAGTTAATTGTTCATGCACTAATATCTATGGAATAATTTTGAACCCTATTTACAGTATTTTTCAAACACTTATGATTTCAAAATTATGTTTTAGCAGGTGAATATGGGTCTAATATTAGGCAAGAATCAACAGCACAAGTAATTTAGCAGTTCTGATGTGCTGAAAATCTCATCAACATACTGTAGATTGTTCTCCAACAGAAAGCTTTTGCTAATTGAGAATATGCTGTGTTTTCCCCCATCTGGTGGAGGTAACAACAGGGCATCATTCTTTTTTTTTAATCTTTGCTACAAGGATCAGAATTCTAATCATGAAGGCACATGATTAAAATGTGTAAAGTAATCTCACTCACTCTGACTGTTTATGGCAAACCCAGCTATTTATATTTGCAGTGATCTGCAGTTGCTCTTTACCAGACAGAGCTGACTTATGACAGAACTAGTAGATGGTGGGCATTTTAAAATGTGCCAATTGATGCCATCTAACTGAAACTAAAATTTATATTTTCCTCAAAATGCTTTTACAACTCTGCCTTTTGTCAATCTCCACTTTCTCACCATAATCCTTTATCATTTTCATGGTGTAAGGTGAGACCTTCTGGGCCAGACAAAATGCAAAGTGTGACTGGGATAATATAAAGTGAAAGTCAGCATCACCAACCCATTAGGTAAAGCAGCCACCCAGTCAAAAGCAGATAATGCAAAAAATTGTGTGACTACATGGGGTTGCATTTATTTTATCTGAATTTTATGTGCAGGTGGAAAATCCAAAGTTAGTGCAATATTGCAAGCACTTTCACTGAATATGGACGCATAATAGTAGTTCACCACTGGATCACCATTGCAGCATTCTCAGATTGATCTCTTTCCTCACTATCTCAGAAAAAAAAACAAAAAAAGGCAATGGCATAGTGGCTCAGTGGTTAGCACTGCTGCCTCACAGTAGCAGGGTCCCAGGTTCAATTCTAGCCTCGGTTGACTGTGTGGGGTTTGTGCGTTCTCTGCGCAGGTTTCCTCCGGGTGCTCTGGGTTCCTCCTACAGCCCAAAGAGGGGCAGGTGAATTGGCCATGCTAAATTGTCCATAGTGTTAGGTGCATTAGTCAGAGGGGCATGGGTCTGGGTGGGTTACTAAGCAGAGGGTTGGTATGGACTTGTTGGGCTGAATGGCCTGTATCCACACTGTAGGGAATCTAATCTAATCATATCTCAAAAGATGCTTATATGCATTGCTAGTTATTAAGCAGGATAGTTTACATGACATCAACTTTTATTGTCAGGTTATTTTAGCCTACTCGGCAATACCATAGATATCAAAATTAACTCCAAGAATTATGTGTACAACATCACTGAAAATAATCAAATTGTGCAGAGATTGATTGTTTGTGTAAAAGATTGATTGTTTGTGGAAAATGAGCTGTATGTTATAATTCACAAGCATTGCAGAATAAAACCTTGACTTAACTTGATATAACTCATGAATTATCATGTCTGAAAGAAGTCATCTTTTTCCAAAGAAGCATAAATCCTTCTATATTTCATTTACAAAACACCATTCTTTTGCTTAGTTTTGTTGGGCGACTGTTGCAGATTAATGTTTACAATAAAGCTTGCAATAGGAACACAAATTGAGAATTCAGATTTAAAGATCAAAATATAGGGTAGATGTCAGAGGTAGTTTCTTTACTCAGAGAGTAGTAAGGGTATGGAATGCTTTGCTTGCAACGGTAGTAGATTCACCAACTTTAAGTGCATTTAAGTTGTCGTTGGACAAGCATATGGACGTACATGGAATAGTGTAGGTTAGATGGGCTTCAGATTGGTATGACAGGTCGGCGCAACATCGAAGGCCGAAGGGCCTGTACTGCGCTATAATGTTCTATGTTCTATAAAATGCAAAAGTTAAATACTGCAATTCTGGAAGGCCAAAAGAAAAACAAAGAAATGCCTGAAATACTTAGTCAGTCGTGTAGCATCTGAGGAGAGCAAAACAGAAATTTTCAAGACGATGATTAACATGTCTGATTCCTAGCCACTCTTGCCTATTTATGAATAACCTCAAAACATATTTTTATGAAACACTAATTCAGTAGCTGATAACAAGGAAATATTAATCAGCAGTGACCAATTCAGCAGTTACATCATGTTCTGCTAATTTGACTATCATTGTACCAAATTCATGCTTGGAAAACAGGCATAACAGTGTGGAATTTAAATCCCTAATTGTTCTGCAGGGATTGATATTAATCACAAGTCTAAAGCCAGAATTTATAAAACCAAATTCAGTAGCATTCTGTGTTTCTCAAAAGAAGTACACTCCAGAGTCTCATTTGGTAGCGTTGCCTTAGTTATAGTGGAATTGTTTTATTGGCTTCAGCAGCAACAGTAGCATTGCAGCCGACAGTCAGTGTGAAGTGCTGTGAATGCTTACATCCTTCTCAAATCAATCAATTGCATGATTATCAGCCACGGGACAAACAGATGAACAATAAGATTTAAATACTCATACACAAAAGGTTTAATGGATTTTTTTCAGGTGTATTTTCAGAAAGATAAATATTTGTTTCAGCTTTTGACATTTTTTTAAGAAGCAGGCAACATAGCAACACAGATAACAACCTTCATTAAATTTGACACCAACATTGAAAAGAATTCCTTAATCTAATAATTATTGTCATGTTACTGTAGACCCTTGAATAGATCATCATCACTATAATAAAATGTGATAGCATATACTGTGTACTTCAGTCAACAGCAACATCTTTCTGAGCTAATGCAATAGTGACATCTATTGGATTAACTAGGGAAAGTTATTTTAATACCTTCCAAAGCAGACATTTTAGCATATGAATTTGTATGTTAAATTCATTATTTATTTAATTAAAAACATATGTATTAAAAAAAATTAAATTACCTTGCAAGAAAGTTTATTTGGCCTGAAAACCATTGATGCTTCAAAGTGATGGAGAATGAGTTCACACAAAAACTTCGTATTTAGAAAACCACTCTGGTAACAATGACTGAATATTTCTTCCAACAGAAACCTCATTTCTGGGAATGTTCCTTCAGTGGTACGTGAGCAGCTCCAAAGGTGTCCAAGTCATGCTTTTCTCTAGCAATGGTGTATTTTTGATGAATGCTGGTATGGCAGTCATAATAGATGGGGACATGAAGACTTTCCATTCAGTATCCTGAGTCAAAATGTAAACATATTCTTTTTAAATGTCTATTGTTTCAATAGGTATCCAGCCATGGGAAATTTTAATCTATGGAACGTTTTACAAATTCATCCCAGCAGTGTGGACTTCGCTGGCATTTATTACCCATCCCTGGTTGCCCTAGAGAAAATGGCAGTGAGCTGCAGTCCTTTTGCTGTGCTCACACCCACAGTACTGTCCAGCAACACTGAAGGAACAACAGTAATGATCAAAATCAGGATGTTGAGTGGCTTGGAGAGGACCTTGCAGGCAGTGGTGTTCTCATTTTTATGCTACCCTTCTCCTTCTAGATGGTAGTGGTTGTAGGTTTGGAAGGTGTTTTTAACGAACCTTACTGATGTACTTCATTCATCTTGTAGATGACACAAATTGCTGTGACTGAGTATGGTGATAAAGGATATGAATGTTTGTGGATGTGGTGCCAGTTAGGTGGGCTGATTTGTCCTGGATGGTGTCAAATATCTTAAATGTAGCTGGAGGTGCACTCATCCAGACAAGTGGGAATATGTCACTTTTTCTTATTTAATTACAGGATGAGGGCCTTGCTAGCTAGGCCAGCATTTATTGAGTCAATAATTGAACATATAGAAGAGTTAACTACATTGCTGTGGTCTGGAGTCAAATGAAGGCACTTTCCTTCCTTAAGGCACATGAGTGAACCAAATAAGTTTTTCTGACAATAGTTTCATGGTCACCATTAGACTCTTAATTCCAGATTTTTTATTGAACTCAATTCAAACTGCTACCATGGTGAGATTCAAACCCGGATCCCCTGGATATTACCTAGGTCTTTGGGTTAATAGGTCTAGTGATAATACCACTAGCCATTGCCTCCTTTCACTGCTTCCTTGACTTGTGCCTTGTAGATGGTGGATAGACTTTGGGAAATAAAGAGGTGAGTTACTTACCACAGGTTTCCTGCTCTGTGAGCTGCTTTTGTAGCCAAATTATTTCTATAGCTTGACAAGTTCAGTTTCTTGTAAATGGTAACCCTCAGATTGTTAATAGTGGGGGATTCACTGATGAGAATGCCTTTAAGAATTTTTAGATTCTCTCTTGGTGGAGATAGACATTGCCTGGCATTTGTATGATGGCAATGTTACTTGTCAATTGTCAGCCCAAATCTGAATATTGTTCAAGTCTAGTTACATTTGAACATGGACTGTTTCAATATCAGAGAAGTTATCATGGTGCTGAATAATGGGCAATCATCAGTGAACTTCCTCATTTCTGAGTTTTTGGAGGGAAGATGACTGAGGAGGCGTCGGAAAATGGTTTGGTTGAGCATATTATCTTGAGGAACTCCTGCAGAGATGTCTGGAGCTGAGATGACTGAGCTCTAACAAACACAACCATCTGCCTATTACCAGGTATGACTCTGAGGGTTTGCCCATTGATTCCTATTGAACTTTTATTTGCAAGACATTTTGCTGCTACAATCGGTCAAATGTGGACTTGGTGTTAAGGACTATCACTGTCACCTCAACTCTGGAATTCAGCTTTTTTGTCGATGTTAGAACCAAGTCTGTAATGAGGTCAGGAGCTGAGTGGCCTTGGTAGAATCCAAACTGTGTATCACTGAGCAGCTTATTGCTAAACAGATGCTACTTGAAAGCACTATCGTTGACACCTTTCATCATTTTACCGATGACCAAGAGCAGACTGATGGGGCAGTAATTGGCTAATGGATTTTCCTAGCTTTTATGTCCAGGTCATATCTGGGCAATTTTCCACATGGTTGGTAAGATACCAGTAGCTATACAGGAACAACTTGGTCAGGGAGGCAGCGAGTTCTCAAGCTCAAGTCTTCAGTATAGTTAGATGGTTATTTTGACTGGTGCAGATTCAATGGGCTGAAGGGCATTTCCTGTGCTGTAGGCCCCTATGATTCTATTCTGATGGAAGGTAACCACACTGTGAAGATAAGACTCGGTCTCCTCAAGGATTGTGCAGTGGTCACTCTTACTTATATTGTCATGGGCAGATCATCTGTGACATCTGTCTTTTTCATTGCCTCACTACCTGTCACAGACCAAGTCTAGCAGCAAAGTCCTTTAGCAGTTGACCAGCTTGGTCTGTGGTGATGCTATTCTTGGTGATGACATTGAAGTCCCCCATCAAGAATATATTCTGAGCCTTTGCCACCCACAGAGACTCCTCCAAGTGGTACTCAACATCAACTGAGGGATGAGGGATGCAATTGTGATAATCATCAGGAGGTTTCCTTGCTTATGTTTGACCTGATGCCTTGAGACTTCATGGGGTCAAGACTCAATGTTGAGGATTCCTAGGGCAATTCCCTCCCAGCTGTATACCACTGTCTCACCACTTCTGCTGGGTCTGACTTGCTGGTAGGACAGGACATACCCAGGGATGGTGATCAGTCTTTTTTTCTGGGACATTGCCTGTTGAGTACAGTTCCATGAATATGATTATATCGGGCTTTTTTCTTGACTGGTGCATCCATATAACAACTCTCTCAATTTTGGCAAAAGCTCCCAATGTTAGAGAGGAGGACTTTGTATGTTAACAGTGCTGATTTCGCCATTGTCATTCCTGGTGATGTTTTCCTATGTTAGCTGTTGTTTTTAATCATATATATCGTTATTAGATTAATACAATATTTGAGCTAGAACAATGATTTTATTGAAGAATATTGTTTTGCCATATCCTAATTGAGTTGGGGTAATGTTCAGTATATCTTGATATATACAGCAGGGTAATTGTCATTGATTGATTCTCTCCATGTTCCAATAGCAATGCTTACAATTTCTAAACAGATCAACCTGGTAATATATATTAAATCAAACAAGATATTGAAATACTTTAAAATGCAGCACAGGTATACAAATGCCACAATCTCACACTTTCTGTAAAGGGCAACCTTAAAGGCCTTCTCATGGAAAATGTTCAGAGAATGGTGCAATTATGTGAATTATAAGCTGTGTTACCATAACAATGATGCCTGTCTGTACAAAGTCATCACTATTCAAATGGTGGATTCATTTCTATAAATTTTATCCTTGTTCTGAGAATTGAACAGATGTTTAAGATAGCAGCAGCAAAACAGACGCTCCCTGAATGTTTTATGGAAAGATCACATTTGGAAAAATAGCTGGTCTCAAAAACATTCCATTTGCTTTACTCTGCCAGCATTCTAAAAGCAATTTTCTAAATAGAATCACTGGTGATATTACCTGTGCTATAATATCTGTTATAAGTAATATTTGCTGATGTGATCTAGAAACTAACCTAAATGTACTAGACACAGATGACAACTCAGATGTGGAGATTCCGCTCAAAGTCACTCAACTTTGTATCAAGCTTAAAATTAAAGGAACGTCATTACCATAAATATCTTCTTTTCAAAACACTCAACTTAAATCATTTTCTTCCCCCAGAACTAGCTTCTCTGCTTTTGTAGCCTGTTCTACCATGAACCTATTTTCTGTGTAGCTATTTAACTTTCTGCTGTTCTGTGACAAGGCCTATTTCAACACATCTTCTGAAGGAAATCTTTATTTAACAGGTAAAGCATTTTTTTTAAATAGGAGGGCTCTTCTTGTGCCTATTAGATTTCCTTGGTCCACAATGCTGACAATGGGTTTTAGGGCCTTCTATCTGGCTTACTTATTGTACTGGTTTCTCCCATGTTTTTAGGGTTTTTGTACCATAACACCATGACACAGACAAGCAGACTTAAGCCATTCCACCCATTGAGGATGCTTTGCCAGTTGATCATGGCTTATATGTTTCTCAACCCCATTTTCCTGTCTTCTACCCAAGAGCTTTTATATCTCTGTAGCACTCAATGACTTGACCACCACAGATTTCTGTGGCAATGGATCCCACAAGTTCATCAACTGCTGGCTAAAGAAATTCCTCGTCACCTCAGTTAGAGTCATAGAGTCAGAGAGATGTACAGCATGGAAACAGACACTTCGATCCAACCCGTCCATGCCGACCAGATATCCTAACCCAATCTAGTCCCACCTGCCAGCACCCGGCCTCTATCCCTCCAAATCCTTCCTATTCATATACCCATCCAAATGCCTTTTAAATGTTGCAATTGTACCAGCCTCCATCACTTCCTCTGGCAGTTCATTCCATACACGTACCACCCTCTCTGTGAAAAAGTTGCCCCTTAGGTCCCTTTTATATCTTTCCCCTCTCACCCTAAACCTATGCCCTCTAGTTCTGGACTCCCCATCCCCAGGGTAAAGACTTTGCCTATTTACCTTATCCATGCCCTTCATAATTTTGTAAACCTCTATAAGGTCACCCCTCAGCCTCTGACGCCCCAGCCTGTTTAGCCTCTCCCTATAGCTCAAATCCTCCAACCCTGGCAACAACCTTGTAAATCTTTTCTGAACCCTTTCAAGTTTCACAATATCTTTCCAATAGGAAGGAGACCAGAATTCCACGCAATATTCCAACAGTGGCCTAACCAATGTCCAGTACAGCCACAACATGACCTCCCAACTCCTGTACTCAATACTCTGACCAATAAAAGAAAGCATACCAAACGCCTTCTTCACTATGCTATCTACCTGCAACTCCACTTTTAAGGAGCTATGAGCCTGCACTCCAAGGTCTCTTTGTTCAGCAACACTCCCTAGGACCTTACCATTAAGTGTATAGGTCCTGCTAAGAATTGCTTTCCCAAAATGCAGCACATCGTATTTGTCTGAATTAATCTCCATCTGCCACTTCTCAACCCATTGGCCCATCTAGTCAAGATCCTGTTGTAATCTGAGGTAACCCTCTTCACTGTCCACTACACCTCCAATTTTGTTGTCATCTGTAAACATACTCACTATACCTCTTATCATCCAAATCATTTATGTAAATGACAAAACGTAGAGGACCTAGCACCGATCCTTGTGGCACTCCACTGCTCACAGGACCCCAGTCTGAAAAACAACCCTCCACCACCTCCCTCTGTCTTCTACCTTTGAGCCAGTTCTGTATCCAAATGGCTAGTTCACTCTGCATTCCATGAGATCTAATCTTGCTAATCAGTCTCCCATGGGGAACCTTGTCGAACACCTTACTGAAGCCCATATAGATCACATCTACCGCTCTGCCCTCATCAATCCTCTTTGTTACTTCTTCAAAAAACTCAATCAAGTTTGTGAGACATGATTTCCCACGCACAAAGCCATGTTGACGATCCCGAATCAGTCCTTGCCTTTCCAAATACATGTACATCCTGTCCCTCATGATTCCCTCCAACAACTTACCCACCAACAACGTCAGGCTCACTGGTCTATTGTTCCTGGCTTGTCCTTACCACCCTTCTGAAACAGTGGCATCACGTTTGCCAACCTCCAGTCTTATGGCACCTCACCTGTGATGATCGATGATACAAATATCTCAGCAAGAGACCCAGCAATCACTTCTTTAGCTTCTCACAATGTTCTCGGGTACACCTGATCAGGTCCTGGGGATATATCCACCTTTATCCATTTCAAGATATCCAGCACTTCCTCCTCTGTAATCTGGACATTTTGCAAGATGTCACCATCTATTTCCCTACAGTTTATATCTTCCATATCCTTTTCCACAGTAAATACTGATGCAAAATACTCATTTAATATCTCCCCCATTTTCTGCAGCTCCACACAAAGACCGCTTTGCTGCTCTTTGAGGGGCCCTATTCTCTTCCTAGTTATCATTTTGTCCTTAATGTATTTGTAAAAACCCTTTGGATTCTCCTTAATTCTATTTGCCAAAGCTATCTCGTGTCCCCTTTTTGCCATACTGATTTCCCTCTTAAGTATACTCCTACTTCCTTTATACTCTTCTAAGGATTCACTCGATCTATCC
>NC_057715.1:55290761-55341483 GCF_004010195.1 Chiloscyllium plagiosum
CTAATAGAATTATGGTCGCTGGCCCCAAAGTGCTCCCCCACTGATATCTCAGTCACCTGCCAGCCTTATTTCCCAAGAGTAGGTCAAGTTTTGCACCTTCTCTAGTAGGTACATCCACAAACTGAATCAGAAAATTGTCTTGTATGAACTTAACAAATTCCTCTCCATCTAAACCTTTAACGCTATGGCAGTCCCAGTCTATATTTGGAAAGTTAAAATCCCCTACCATAACCACCCTATTACTCTTACAGATAGCTGAGATCTCCTTACAAGTTTGTTTCTCAATTTCCCTCTGACTATTAGGGGGTCTATAATACAATCACAATAAGGTGATCATCCCTTTCTTATTTCTCGGTTCCACCCAAATAACTTCCCTGGATGTATTTTGAGGAATATCATCCGTCAGCACAGCTATAATGCTATCCCTTATCAAAAATGCCACTCTCCCTCCTCTCTTGCCTCCCTTTCTATCCTTCCTGTAGCATTTGTTATCCTGGAACATTAAGCTGCCAGTCCTGCCCATCCCTGAGCCATGTTTCTGTAATTGCTATGATATCCCTATCCCATGTTCCTAACCATGCCCTGAGTTCATCTGCCTTCCCTATTAGGCACCTTGCATTGAAATAAATGCAGTTTAATTTATTAGTTCTACTTTGTCCCTGCCTGCCCTGACTGTTTGACTCACTTCTGTTCTCAACTGTACCAGTCTCAGATTGATCTCTTTCCTCACTATCTCCCTGGGTCCCCCCCACCCCGACTTTACTAGTTTAGCAGCCCTAGCAAATTTCCCTGCCAGTGTATTAGTCCCCTTCCAATTTAGGTGCAATCCATCCTTCTTGTACAGGTCACTTCTACCCCAAAAGAGACTTAAATGATCCAAAAATGTGAATCCTTCTCCTATACACCAGCTCCTCAGCCATTCATTCATCTGCTCTATCCTCCTATTCCTGCCCTCATCAGCTCGTAGCACTGGGAATAATCCAGATATTACTATTCTCGAGGACCTCCTTTTTAAATTTCTGCCAAACTCTCTGTAATCTCCCTTCAGAATCTCAACCTTTTTCCTTCCTATGTCGTTGTTTCCAATGTGGGCAATGACCTCTTGCTGGCCCCTCTCCCCGTGAGAACATTCTGCACCCTCTCTAAAACATCCTTGATCCTGGCACCAGGAAAGCAATACACCATTCTGCTTTTTCGCTGCTGGTCACAGAAACATCCATCTGTACCTCAGCCTACAGAATCCCCTAACACAATCGATCTCTTGAAAGCCGACATACCCCTCGTTACATTAGAACCAGTCTCAATACCAGAAACTTGGCTGTTCGTGCTACATTCCCCTGAGAATCCACTACATTTTCCAAAACAGCATACTGTTTGAAATTGGTATAGCCACAAAAGACTCCTGCACTAGCTGCCTACCTCTCTTACCTTTCCTGGAGTTAACCCATCTATGTGACTGTAACTCAGACTTCCCCCCCCCCCCTATAAATGCCATCCATCACATACTGTTGCTGTTGCAAATTCCTCATTGCTTCTAATTGTCACTCCAACCGACCCATTTGATCTTATAAGATTCTAATCCTACAGCATTTATGACAAATATAATCCGCAGTTACACTTAAACTCTCTTTAAACTCCCACATCTGTCAAGACATACATATCACTGTACTAAAGGCCATTTTTGCTCCTTCATAATCTACAGACCCGGAAAATAACACCATCTTATTACTCTACAAAACACTGCCCCAGGTTAAATTAATAGTTTTGGCTTATATTTTAAATTTAATCAAGAGACACATCTCCAAAAACACATAAACAAAAAAGAACTCACCCTACTCACTACTGCTGCCTTTCTGCTGGACACACTTACAACAACGATTAACTTATCTGATTCTGTGCTGTGAACTTCACCCAAAAAGGTTCCTCCAAGATTAGTTGTGAATTTCACTGTTTGTTCATTTTCCCAGACACACTCCAATGTCCAGCGATACATGAATTCAAAACAGCGAAGGCAGTAACTGTGCAGGTTCTCTCTCTCTCTCCCCTGCACTGTCCTCACCATGTGCTTCCTTTGTCTGTTCTTCTCCCTTTTAAAACTGCTTTTTTTTTTACTTTTTTTTCCCAAAGTTCCAAAACAATGCAACAGCATATAAAACAGTAATTGCTGCTCCTGGAATTCGAGGAAATCACCTCCAGCACCTTTTTATGTCAATGAGCTAGACCATTGAATAGAAAATAGAAGAAGAATAGAATAGGTCACCACGCCAATGTTAGGAGACTGCCACGCCGCACAAGAGACCACTGCACCAGGCCGGGAGGACACCACACCAGGAGGCTACTGCACCAGACCGGGACGACACCACACTAGGAGGCCACTGCACCAGGCCGGGAGGACACCACACCAGGAGGCTACTGCACCAGACCAGGACGACACCACACTAGGAGGCCACTGCACCAGGCCAGGAGGACACCACACTAGGAGGCCACTGCACCAGGCCGGGAGGACACCACACCAGGAGACCACTGCACCAGGCCGGGAGGACACCACACTAGGAGACCACTACACCAAGCCAATAGGCTGCTTCGCCAGGTTGGGAGTTGACACTGGAGGCCAGGAATCATGACTCGTTTGACGCCAGGAATTGTCCATCCTCGCTGGAGGTCACCAGAGGCTGGGAGTCAAAGAAAAAAAGGAAGAAGGAGAAGAGAAAAACAACTAGTAAGGAAAGAGAAGAGAAAGAAGAAAAGAGGAAGAGCAGACAGAGAGGACGAGGTCTGGCTGGAGCATCCTACCCTGCTGCCATCCACCTTCAACTAAAGCCCAAGTTGAATACAAAAGTGTATTTACTTGCTCAGCTTACTTTTTCTTATTTGTTCATGGCATGTGGGCATCACTGGCTAAGATGGCATTTGTTGCTAATTGCTCTTGTGAAGTTAGTGGTGAGTTGAACCACTACAGTCCACAGAGTGTATGTAGGAACAGTCACAGTGCTGTTATGAAGGGGATTAAATTTCGACACAGCAACAGTGAAGGAATGGCAATATAATTCCAAGTCAGGACAATATGTGTCTTAAAGGAGAACTTATAAGTGGTGGTGTTCCAATGAGCTGCTGGTCTTGTCCATCAAGGTGGTGAAAGTCATTGGTTAGGGAGGTGCAGCCAAAGGAGCTAGGTGTGCTGCTGAAGTGGGTAGTGCAGATGGTGCAGACTACTGCCAACAAATGTCAGTGATAAAAGGAATGAATGCTAAAGTTGTTTAATAGGGTACAAGTCAAGAGGGTTGCTTTATTCTGAATACTGTCAAGTTCCTTGAGTGCTTTTGGAGCTGCACGCATTCAGGCAAGTATAGAGTATTCCATCACACTCCTAACATGTGCCTTGTAAATGGTGGACACGCACTGGGGGGCACAGAACTCACTGATTTCTTAGGTAAACCAAAGGAGTGTAGATGCTATAGATCTAAAACAAAAAAGAGAAAGTGCTGGAATAACTCGGCAAGTCTAGAAGCATCTGCAGGGAAAAAAATCAGAGTTAATATTTCTAGTCCATATTATCACCATTTCCCAGCTGCTTTCAGTCAGATCACTGAACTCAAAATGTTAACTCCATTTTTCTCTCTATGCTGCCAGACCAGCTGAGTTTCTCCAACACTTTGTTTTTAACTCAGTTCTTGACCATTGACCTGCTCTTGTAGCCGTAGTATTTATGTGGTTCGTCCAGTTCATTTTTCAGTCAATAGTAATACCCAAGATAATGCCCAATATACAATCCATGCCTTGCTGCATATGGACATGGGCTACTTCAGGATAGAGGAGTGGCAAACAGTGCTGAAGATTGTGAAATTGTCAGCAAATATCTCAACTTTTACTCTTACAATGGAGAAAAGATTGTTTGTGAAGCAGTTGATGATTGGTCCTATGACATTACCTGACAAACCCCTGCAGTAATGTCTTTGGACTGACCCCCAACAACCACAATGATTTTCCGTTGTGCTATATATGACTCCAACTAATAGAGTTTTCCACTTGATTCCCATTGATGCTAGTTCTGCTAGCACTCTGTGATACCACACATCAATGTCCAATTTAGACACAATACTGTATCTTAAGAATTGTTTTCTATAATATCTCTAATTCTGTGATCTTGTTGGCCCATCCCTGAAATTAAATCTTTCTACCATATCAGTTCTATCATGTATTCAAGTTGATTATTTATTTTCCTTTCTCTAACGACTTTTAAATGCATAATGCAAAAATGCTATTAAAATGGTGGATACTGCTTTCTGTGAACTAAGTTGCCACCCAAGTGGATAGGGTTGTTAAGAAAGCAAATGATGTTTTGACTTTCATTAACAGGGGGATCGAGTTTAAGAGTCGTGAGGTTTTGCTGCAGCTCTACAAGTCCCTGGTGAGATCACGCTCGGAATATTGTGCCCAGTTCTGGTCACGCTACTATAGGAAAGATACAGAGGCTTTGGAGAGGGTGCAAAGAAGGTTTACCAGGATGCTGCCTGGACTGGAGGGCTTGCCTTATGAAGAAAGGTTAAATAAGCTCGGACTTTTCTCTCTGGAGAGAAGGAGGAAGAGAGAGACCTGATCGAGGTGTACAAAATAATGAGTGGAATAGATAGAGTCAATTGCCAGAGACTTTTCCCCAGGGCAGGATTGACTGGTACGAAGAGTCGTAGTTTGAAGATATTATGAGGAAGGTATAAAGGAGACGTCAGAAGTAGGTTCTTTACGCAGAGAGTTATGAATGCATGGAATGTGTTGCCAGCTGTGGTGGTGGAAGCAGAGTCATTGGGGACATTTAAGTTACTGCTGGACATGCACACGGATAGCAGTGAGTTGAGGGGTGCATAGGTTAAGTTACTATATTTTACATTAGGATTAAACCTCGGCACAACATCGTGGGCCAAAGGGCCTATTCTATGCTGTACTTTTCTCTGTTCTATGTTCTAAAATGGATGACTCCCACATTTTGCATGCAAAAAGGGATGATTCTAAATGTTTCCTACTGTTTGCAACCCTAATAGGTAATTCCCATTTCCTTAATGCTTTACAGAATATATCCCTGTTGTTTAAATAAATTATTTCCATTTTTAATAGCTTTACCAAATCCCTCTGCCTGTGGCTTTAATAAACTGTTCTCAATCTTTTGATGCTTTTAATTCGTTAATCCAAATATTCATAACTCTGTAACATGAATCCAGTTTCTTTAATGGATTTTCCTAGATGATTTCTGCTGTCTGCAGTGCTCCTAATAATTCTTGTTATTTTACAGGTTTTCCCTGGATCAATCTCACTGTCTGTGGTTTGAATAAACGTTTCCTGCCTTTAACTTTGCTTAACTAATGATTTCCTTCTTTTTTCATAGCATCAATAGTTTGCTAACTCACTTTTTCTATTAAACCTTGTTTGCTTAAACTTCTATCTTGGTCCTCTATTGCTTCAATTCAGGTTTTGTGATATTCCTGGGTCTGTGGCCTTATCTTAACTTGCATCTAATGCTCTCAATTTCTCTCACTGTAGCCATGCCTTGTCATGCCACTATGGTTGTGATGCTTGATCGGAGTTGTAGGTACCTTGCTTAACTCTAGGCATTCCAGCTCTGTAACCATGCCATTTCTTTAAGCTTTTCCCTATTCCATCAGACATTACAACTTTACTAATGGAGCCTCTGATGTCTATTAATTATTTGGCCGAATCTCAAGATGGGACCTCTCCCACCAGTTATTGGGAAGCCCTCAGGAGCTAATTTAGTATTGAATCCTGGATTGTCCTTCTTTAGAAGGGTTAGGATTAGGAACCCTACCTCTCAAACTAACCAAGATAGCCTAGGTGAGTGCGCTATCATCAGAGTTTTTTCAGTGAAACTGACAAATCCAGAAGGTTTTGATCAGTTCACAGAAGAGCACCAGCCATGGCCATTGAGAAACAGCCATTCAAAGTATTCCCTTTCTCCATACATGTTTCCACAGTTTAACAAGAGAGAGTAAACAGCTTGTAAGTCACTATTCCTGTCCTGCATTTCTTACACTCTTACAAATGCTGCCAAACTTTGCCACAGCATGAAGCAGCTTCTATTGGTTTCCTTTCCATCTCAGCTGAGGAGCAAGGATAGAGTCCATACTACAGACAATTTCTCCAGCAGCAACAACATCGGCACTAGTACAAGCTATCTCTTCCTTAACTGCATGCTGTTCCTCAGGAAGGAGTGATAGACAGGGATCTCAAGCTTGAAGGAAATGAGACCCTGAAGAGAAGTCACCAAGCAGTGGATTGACTGAGTACTAGTGCTCACTGAACCAGGTGGGCACCCAATGTCATCACCTGACAGTGTACTCTCACCCAACCCCACTCCACCGGTTTTTATTTCTCCCTAAGTTGTGTGTTCTTTTCTATAACAAAAAACAGATCTCCAATATTCACAGTTCTTTGTTTTATATGTTGGGTGTTCTCGTCTGCTGCAATCAGATAAAGCAGAGAATGTAAGGCCTTGTGATGACTTTTCATTGGAGAGACAGGGAAGGAATTCATTTGTAGAGGATCACTGTTAGGTTTAGGTGCAAGAGGCTGTGGGTATGTCAAAGTTTTTAGTTTATTCATTCATGGGAAAAGGATATTACTGGCTAGGCCAGCATTTATTGCCCATTCTAGAGGGCAGTTAAGACTCAACTACATTACTGTGGGTCTGAAGTCACATTTAGGCCAGATCAGGTATGTTTTCTTCGCTAAAAGGTATTTTTCCAATAATTGGCAATGGTTTCATGGGTATCATCAGACATTTTTTTAATTGAATTCAAATTCTACCATCTGCAACAGCAGGATTTGAACCAATGTTCCAGAACATAACAGTCTAATGATATACCATGAGGCCATCACCTCCCCACAGAGTTTTGGCTCTTCAGATGAGGATGTGAAGAAGTAGCTACTTTCTGCAATGTATATTGCAAGAGATTGCTGTGAAAATCAGAGGGTGGGGACTGGCACCTAAAATTTATTCCACTCAGCTCCCCTGCCTTCATGTGGACCTGATTATCACAGTGCACTGTATCAAGGAAAAAGTATACTTCTGATAGATCAGCATGCAATCCCAGCAGATGAAAGTTCTCACCAGGGTCACAAAGTCAGGAATTGATTTTCACAATTTATTGGACAAAAACTTTCTTCATGTTAATATTTCAAAGCAGTGTTGCATAGGGAGAGCACCACAGACTTCTACATGCATGACCCATTTGAGTTTTCCATTTACATCAATTCAACTGCCTACAGAGAGTTTTCTGCAGGAGACTGTAAAGGAGAAATCTCTGATCCTTGAGTTTGGTAAATATGCCCAATGTTACAATAAAGGTAACCCAATAAGTGAAAGAAGTCATGACCGCAGTCTAGAGAAGCAGAACAGAACAACATAGGTTTTGGTAGGGCAAATCAGGGCAGGACTTCTACACTTAATGGTAAGGTCCTGGGGACTGTTGCCGAACAGAGAGACATTGGAGTGCAGGTTCATCATTCCATGCAAGTGGAGTCACAGGTAGACAGGGTAGTGAAGAAGGTACTTGGTACGCATGCCGTTATTGGTCAGTGCATTGAATATAGAAGTTGAGAGGTCATGTTGCGGCTGTATAGGATATTGGTGAATTCATTTTTGGAGTATTGCGTTCCATTCTGGTCTCCCTGCTATAGGAAATATATTGTGAAACTTGAAAGGCATCAGAAAAGATTTACAAGAATGTTGCCAAGGTTGGAGGGTTTGAGCCAAAGGGAGAGGGTGAATAGACTAGGGCTACTTTCCCTGGAGCATTAGAGGCAGAGGGGTGACCTTATAGAAGTTTATAAAATCATGAGAGGCATGGATAGGGTGAATAGTACGGTATTTTCACCATGGTATGGGAGTCAAAAATCAAAGGGCATAGCTTTAGAGTGAGGGGAGAAAGATTTAAAAGGAGCAAATCTTTCATGCAGAGGGTTGTACATGTATAGAATGAGTTGCCAGAGGAGGTGGTGAAGGCTGGTATAATTATAACATTTAAAAGACATCATGTTATGGACCAGGCCAGACCCGCTCAAAACATTTCAAGAAAGTAGCCAGACCCTAACTTTACTAGTTGTTTTAAGCAGGTGTAGAGTGGCTATTTCAGGAGTGATGCAGCTGGCCCAACCACTTAGCTTAAAACAATAGAATTTATTTGCGATAATACCAAATGAAACACAAAGGAGAACAGAATATATAATAATTTTATCTATCTGAAAATCCAACACACTAACCCAACTTAATAATGCTGTTCCAAATTCCTGCAACAATCCCCTTGGCAAAAAAGGTAAAATCAAACACAGGGTCTTACAGGAGAGAGAGATGCCGAGAGATTCAGCATAGAACATGTAGCTGTTTGTTGGCGCAACAATCTCAAATTGACTGATTGCTTTCAGTGAACAGCCAGATTGCTAAAACCAAGCCAAACCAGAGAAAAGCTGAGCTGGGAGAACTGGCCACTCCCCTTTCATTATACAAGTGTCTTTTTTTATTTAAAAGCCTTTTGTCTAAGACAATATCTGTTAGTTATAATTAAATTGGCCCTAAAATCCTTCAAACCTAGACTTTTTGGAATCGCTGTTTTTATGACCTCTCTGAATAAAAAGCCAAGGATAGCATAACCTTGTTAAAGGAGCAGCATCATCACCATCTGGATGCGTACATGAATAGGAAGAGTTTAGAGGGATATGGCCAAATGCTGTCAAATGGGACTAGATTAATTTCAGATAGCTGGTCAGCATGGAGAGGTTGGACCAAAGGGTCTGGTTCCATGCTGTACATCTCTATGACTCTATGACAGAAGTTGGTCATTTAAGAACAGGCAGTTAGCTCACTAACCTGAACCAAATTTGCAAAGCTGCATTAGCAACATCAATAACATTAAAAATAGAAATTCAAAAGTTCCTATGACAACAGTGATGAGCCTTGGAATTGGTTCATGACTTTCTGCCAGCACCAATGGGACACAAGGTGCAATCCTGGTACTGGAACATGAGGGACAAAGACAAATCTAATAAAATACCTTAATAGTCTGGACAGCTACCATCATCTCTTGGATGACCCCAGGCTACTTGTTAACATTGAGAATTTTAATTTCATGGTGCTGCATTGCCAGTAGTGACTTCCAAATAAGTCCTGCCAGGAGCAATCAGTAATCAGCATTCATCTGCTCTTCGAGTCTGTCACAAGCCAAAGAGGAGCACTTCTGCATCTTCCATTCCACAGTTATGTGAGTACTTTAAAAAAAATAAGCTTTGGTGATGACATGTAGGGGTCCCTTTCAGATCACTGGTTTGACTTCATATAAACTGCATTTGCCTGAAGTCAGTCAGTCTGCCTCCTGAAAGGTAGGCACAGCATCACTGACTGTCTCAGGCTTGGAGTCTGCTCTGAAGGTCACAACAAACTTTTAGTGAGTTGTCTAGCAATAGCTGCTTCTTCTGAATGTAAAAAGAATCATTTTAATTGTTATTTATTCCCTTTCTTTCCTTCCCTGTTTGGGAAAATGGGAATGTCACTCCAGTTAAACCAGAGTTAAAAATCACACAACACCAGGTTATAGTCCAACAGGTTTAATTGGAAGCACACTAGCTTTCGGAGCGACGCTCCTTCATCAAGTGATAGTGGAGGGCTCAATCCTAACACAGAGTTTATAGCAAAAATCTACAGTGAACTGAAATTATACATTGAAAAATTGATTGTCTGTTAAGCCTTTCATCCGTTAGAATACAGTGATAGTTTCACTTCTTTCATGTGTAAATCACAAAATCTTTTTAAAAAAAATGTTGCATTCTCGGGTTAGCTGTCAACAATGGTGATAGCTAGATAATATGTTGAAGGTGTTGGCCCCCTGTGTTCTCTGTCTGTGCCATGATGTTTAGATTGATTCTAATCTAAAAAGTGATATAACAGAGTTTTACATAAATTCATGCAGTTTTGAGCTCAGAGTTCTACATGAATGCATGGAGTTTTTGAGCAAAGTACAATGTAACCCTGCAAGTACAAATTCACCCCACAAAATATATGGAGTGAATTTGTACTTGCAGGATTACATTGAACTTTGCTCAAAAACTCCATGCATTCATGTAGAACTCTGAGCTCAAAAACTGCATGAATTTATGTAAAACTTTAACTTTGTGCACCCCAGTCCAACACCGGCATCTCCAAATCATAGTTAAACCAGGGTTCTGTGAACAGGGATTTAAATGGCAGTCAACAGAATTTCAATTCAATTCATAAATCTGGAATTGAAATCTAATCTCAGTAATGGTGTAATGAAACTATCATCAATTGTCATTAACAACCCATTTGGTTCAATAATGTCCTTTAGGGGAGGAAATTTTCCATTCTGGTCTAATCCAAAGATAACTTCACAGCAAAGCTGTTGACCCCTAGCAGCCCTCTGAAATGGACTATTAAACCATTCAATTGAAAGGTTGACCAGGAATGGGCAATAATTGGCCTTACCAATGATTTCCACGTCCCATCTGTAGTGATTGGGATGAAGTCAGCAGCTTGACATCATAGAATATGAGTTCTCTGATTGAGGCGTTTAATCTGGTCCAAACAAGGAAGCCTGGCTGGCATAAAAGGGTGAATGTCAGGAATATTGAGGCCCTGAATGCCTGACTCAGTCAGAGACAATGCCATTGTCAAAGGCTATGCATTTGTAAATAAAGGGTGATTGGTGATGGAATGTCGGCCTCTGAAAAGTTATTTTAGTGGCGACAAGAGTAAAGCATGATCCTAAAGAAACTCACTCACAGCAGTTGTTTTGAAGTTGGAGGGATAAGCATTTTCTTACATCATGACTCTGTTTGGGAAGCTGGACTCATTTGACCCTGTCGTTGAGAACTGGGCACAGTATGTGGAAAGAATATGTTATTTTTTCTGGGCAAATGACACTGTGGCAGACAGCAAATAACAAGTAATTCTCCTGACAGTCTGTGGAGCTGCAGCTTTTTCTGTCATTAGGAGCCTAACATTTCCTGAGGCACCAGATACCAAAACCTTTCAAGAATTGATTGACCCCAATATTACAATAATACTCCTTTAATTCTGAGATTCTATTACTTTTACTAGACAATACGAGATCGAAGAGAATCCTGAAATTCTGAAGAAAGGTCACTGGACCCTAAATGTTAACTCTGATTTCTCTTCGCAGTTGCTGCCTGACTTGTTAAGTTTTTCCAGCAACCTCTGTTTTTGTTTTTGTTGTATCTCATGATTGTTCAATAATTTAGCCCCTACCTGCATACTCACATCAGCCATGCTTTGCTTTGTCATGCCTTGCTTTTCCATCCCTTGCTTTGCTTTGCCTTGCCTTGCTGTCCAATTAACACAGTCACAAAAGAGGTTTGTCTTGCTGGTCAGCAGTTCTTAGTCAAGATGTCAAGCATCTTGCTGTATGGCAGTGTGCTATCAATCTCACACCTGCACCTTTTGTCAGTAGCTTACACAGCATACACACTGCTTATACAGCAAGCAGTGCATACTTCAAACTTATTACCCACAGGTGGACTACTTTTCCTGTGTTATGGTTATTTTTCAATGGAATGCATATTCATCGAACATAATAAAAACTTTTTTTAATGTTTGCTATTTCTTGCCTACCTTTTAGCATAATTTTTCAAGCTACCAATGTTCAAAAGCCATTAAACACTCAAGAAGGTTAATCTGTGCTCTTTTATTTCCATTATCTGTGCCAGTGGCAAAACATTTGCTTTCAGTCTGTTTCATTCTCAAGATGTTTATTGCAAATTTCATCACAACTTCAGCATTTCCATGTGCCATATCTGTTTACTCACTCAGAAGTGGGTTCACCTCTGTGTTGTCATAGTTGCAGAACAGATACATAACAGAAATTCAAGTCAGCAGGAAAAGTGTAGAGTTAGCAGAGTTCTTATTAAACATATGGCAAGTATCCAATTGTATGAAAGTTACAATGGGATTAATGATGAGAAAACAATTTGCATTGTCTTGTCCCTTTAAGCAACAATTATTATGATGTTTATTTTTCAATCTCGAAAGAAACACTTTCTTTAATGTGCAGCAAAATAAGCATTTTGGGGACAACTTGGGAAAAATTCTTTACTAAAGTCCATGGAGATACCATCAGTCAGGGGATCCCCACACAGTGAGTCAAGGGCAACCTCTAATACCAGTCTACAGTATTGTCCACATTAAAAAATAAAGTCAGCATTTCTTGGTTGGGGTCCACCTCTCCACTCCAGGGAATGGGTCATGGTCAATAGCAACACTGCAGCCAGTCCGAGGGGTCAGGAAGATGAACAGACATCAGCCATGGATCTGGGCACTTGTCTGGGTCTGCATAGTTAAGTCACTTGTTTGAGAGGGGATGGACAAGAATGAACATCAGTCCGATGTGTTTGTTGGCAGAAACTAAGAGGAAAGGAGAGTGGGTGGGAACAAGGGACCCACTGTTGTGGGAAGGATACAAATTATTCTTTCGGAATCGGGTCTGCAGGCTGGATGGGGGAATGGAGGGATGGGACAATGTAAAGCACAGATTGGAAGAGGGCAATGTGAGAGTGAGGTTTGTCCACTTTCGGGGAGACTCTAGCTTCAGCAAGAGGCTGACCATATAAGACATAGTCACTTTATATGCCAGAGGCTAAAGAGCAAAGGTAGGCAGGTTCATGTAGAAGATTTGAGTGGGACCTAGGCAGGTGCAAGATGCATTATTAGGGAGCGGATTTTGATGTTTGATGTACTGATATGTAGATATGAAGGCTGCAAGCTACTGCCTTGGGAATGCTCACCATCGTTTTCCATCATGCTGGAAATCCAATCACTGCGAGTTGACAAGGTAAGTGTCTCAACCTGTGGGGGAGAAGGATGCAAGACCCACCAATGTGAGGATATTTATAGAGAAACAATGTTTTACACCAACTCATACAATGCACAGGGCATAGACCTGCGGGGTCCCTAATCCTCGGCTATTCTAATGCAATGGCTCCCTGTTTGCTGTGCATCTCCCTGTCCCAGACGTCACTGACCACCTCATTTGCACCAACAGTTTTGGACTAAAAGGCCTGAGAAAGAGTAAGGAAGTTGTAATACAAGATACAATAGTGGCAGTAAGATCCATTGTCTTGTAAATGCCTTGTTTACCTTGTTTCCACAAGCTGTAGCAAGCTATCAACACAGACACTGACTTATGACAGACCCTGTGTGGAAATGAAGTTTTTGATTAGATTCCCTACAGTATGGAAGCAGGCCCTTCAGCCCAACAAGCCCACACCGACCCTCCGAAATGTAACCCACCCAGACCCATTCCCCTGCCCTATATTCACCCCTGACACTATAGGGCAATTTAGCATGGCCAATTCACCTGACATGCACATCTTTTGGATTGTGGGAGTAAACCCACGCAGACACAGGGAAAATGTGCAAACTGCACACAGACAGTTGACCGAGGCTAGAATTGAACCTGGTTCCCTGGCACTGTGAAGCAGCAGTGCTAGCCACTGAGCCACTCTGCCACAGGAGTTATGCTTCCTGCTGAGAAAGTTAGATTCAGGAAACACAGAGACAAACAACAAGGCATAAGGCCAAAACAGCACAATTTATAGAAAAAAAAAGTGTAAAGTAACATACAATGTATTGTGTACCTGTGCCACTGAAGTGACCTCATAAGTTTATGTCTTACAGTGTTGCTGACTGTTCCACATCATGGAGATGGCACTGACTAGAATGTGACCTCACACCAGGGTGCCAGGGTCTGGTGACCTCTGCTACCAGTACTGCAGGAAGAGAAATCCTCTCCTTTGCACCAGAAAAACACCTTTGACCACAAGTCTATCAGGAAGTGGTCAGCACGTAGTGTCCTGGAGACCCTTCGGGAAAAGGAGAGGGCGGATCCTGTTGAGCAGTTCCCTGAGCAGACTGTCAAAGTCATTTGGCAGAATGCCTCATCGCCAGAACTTTCCCACAAGCACCAAGGCATGGCTTGGCTGATGGTGAGAAGGGCTCTGCCTGTGAGATCCTTAATGCGCGGCCAGACCCTCTGCCGCACCGCATGCTGCCCTCGAAGTGGCTGTGGAGGGGATGAGACTGTCACACACCTCCTCCTGGAATGTGCCAATGCAAAAGAAGTCTGGACAGGAATGCAGTGGTGTTTATCGAGGTTCATCCCGAGCAGAGCTGTGACATGGGACTCCGTGCTCTACGGTCTGTTCCCCGGGACGCATACCAAGACGAACATCAACTGTGCCTGGAGGATCATCAACTCAGTGAAAGACGCTATTTAGTCTGTCCAAAACCTATTGATCTTCCAGCTGAAGGAGCTGACCCCAACTGAGTGTTGCGGATTGGCACATTCCAAGGTCCAGGACTACGTGTTGAGGGACGCGCTGAAGCTTAGGGCAGCTGCCGCCAAGGCACGGTGGGGAAAGACCACCGTGTAACGTCTGCCTGCCAAAGAACAGGGGGACCACGCGGTAAGTGGGCTCCACTGACGCCTCAGCTAAATATATGGATGGTAACCGTACAGACCTGTATATAAGAATGGTAAATTCTGATCTCTGTATGCAAAGAAATGGAATGTTTATGTATGTATGGCATGACCAATTGTACAGATCATCAAAATATTTTATGAATAAAGTATACTTTTGAAATTTTAAAAAAATACTCGACCAGAAAAGCCATAGCAGTCAGTTCTCTGGCACTGAGCCTGACACTGTGGCAAAGAAGGGAAGGGGGCAGAATAGAAAAGTACTCATGGTAGGGGGCTCGATAGTTAGGGGAATCGACAGGAGATTTTGTGGTCAGGATAGGGATTCCCGGAAGGTATGTTGCCTCCGTGGTGCCAGGGTCCGGGACGTCTCCGATCGGGTGTATAAGGTTCTAAAAGGGGAGGGCGAACAGCCAGAAATCCTGTTACATATTGGCACTAATGATATAGCCAGGAAAAGGATCGAGGATCTAAAAAGTGATTTCAGGGAGTTAGGATGGAAGCTGCAAAGGGAGAGCTTTTTGGTGATAGTGACCACAACTGCCTCACAACTATGATGCGATTATCTCAGTGCCACGAGATAGCGAGGCGAGGAACAGGGGGCGGGCGCAGCTTAATACATGGCTGCGCAGCTGGTGTAGGAGGGAGGGCTTCAGATATCTAGATAATTGGGATGCCTTCTGGGGAAGGTGGGACCTGTACAAGAAAGACGGGTTGCATCTGAACTGGAAGGGGACCAATGTCCTGGGTGGAAGTTTTGCACGAGTAGTTTGAGAGGGTTTAAACTAGTATGGCAGGGGGGTGGGAACCTGAGCTGTATACCGGAGATGAGAGTTGATGCAGATGAGGCAGTAGCAAGAGGTAAACCAGCTAGTGGGAAGGATTTTCCTGGGAAGGAACCAAGGGATCAGTTAAAGTGTGTTTGCTTTAACGCAAGGAGTATCAGGAATAAAAGTGACGAACTTAGAGCATGGATCAGTACCTGGTGCTATGATGTTGTGGCCATAACAGAGACATGGGTTTCTCAGGTTAATCTCTCTTCTGGTCAATTTATCTCCACCAATTATAATAACAAGGGAACAAACAAATAATGAATCTATCAAAACTTGAAAGGGTTTGGAAAAGATTTACAAGGCTGGTGCCAAGGTTGGAGAGTTTGAACTATAGGGAGAAGCTGAATAGACTAGGGCTACTTTCCCTGGAGTGTGGGAGACTGAGGGATGACCTTATAGAAGTTTATAAAATCACGATGGGCTTGGATAGGGTAAATAGCAACAGTCTTTTACCCAGGAGGGGAGTCCAGGACTAGGGGGCATAGGTTTAAGGTGAGTGAGGAAAGATTTAAAAAGGGATCTCAGGGAGGATCTTTTTCACACAAAGTGTTGCATGCATGGAATGCACTGCCAGAGAGTAAGTGGAGGAGTCTGGTACAATTACAACACATAAAAGGCATCTGGATGGGTATATGAATAAGAAGAATTTAGAGGGATATGGGCCAAATGCTGGCAAATGGGACTAGATTTATTTAGAATATCTAGTCGCCTTGGACGGAGTTGGATGGAAGGATCTGTGACCACGCTGTATATTTCTATGACTCTAATCAGACCCAGTCCTTGCTAACGGGGTGTGTATTAATGGCGATGTCAATGAAGTCAATGAAGATGTCAATGAAGACATTGAAGATGTCTTTTCAGAACCGGGCACCAGAGGTCGCTGCTGCAGCTGCCTCTCTGACTGGGAAAACGAAACCGAAACACATTAAGATCAAATAAAGGAGAAACAATATTGGTTTAAGGAGAGATCTGAGGGAAGCCGATACCACATAGCTCTTGAAACGCAGACGCTTTCACCTGGTAGAATAATCAATAGCCACATTACAATCAATACCCAAACGGTATCCTTAACACAAATGCAATACAAAACTCAAAAATGCAAATTAAATGTAATTTAGGGTGTAGGTTTGCTCGCTGAGCTGTAGGTTTGATATCCAGACGTTTCATTACCTGGCTAAGCAACAGCATCAGTGGCAAGCTCCAAGTGAAGGTAAATATAATTCCTGTGACAACTTTGTTTTAAATGATCAGACTGTAGCAACTGTCACACAATTCTTCACAAGAACTTAATATGAATAATAGATATCAATTACGTGGTTAGCTATAGACTCTGAACACTATTTACTTTACATTATGTCTAAATTGATACATAATTATTTGTTCTATATATAATCATTTAATTTTAAACAGTTCTCCTTCCTATTATAGACAGGATTGTAATATTTCCATTTCCTCACCAGGTTTTGAATTTCGCTTCCATCCGCGGGCTCTGATATAAACTTTCCCGTTTTCCAACACAAACACAGTGACTCCTTCCCGGCTGCAAACATGTTGAACCCTCTCTCCTTTGAGAATCTCCTCTGACGGGGAACAGGGATTCTGTCCGCTCCCTGAGGTCAACTCCCCCCAAGACAACATCCTTCTCTCTCTCTCTCTCTCTGCCTGCTTTATTATTCCTCCTTCAATCAACCGGGAAACCGAGAGAGAGGAAAATAAAACAATCACAACTTAGAAAGTCAGATATAAAATACTCCTTTTCCCGGATCTGTTGCAGCGTTCGTTTAAACCTTAGACAAACTATCTCTTTTAGCTTTGTACACCCCAGTCCAACACCGGCATCTCCGAATCATATCTCTCCCACACACGCAAGAAAATATATTTGTTAATTGCCTTCTCTTGGCCCCGCCTCTGACCCAGCAGTGCGAGCCAATAGCATCGAGAATTGCACTGTTTTGGGGAATAACCTTTCAACTGTATTGACCCACTCATTCATAGCGATTGGAAGGTTTATATGGTCCTGTATTATATTGTTCTCTATGCAATCCACAAGACGATGGCATAACGTTCTAAAACTTCCACTGGACTGAGTAAATATTTCAGGAGCAAAACAATACCATGTGTCAATGTTTTGCAGTGTTTAGACGGGGGACTTTTTCTGTTTAGCATCTGCACTGCTGTGACTCCCAGCTCCTCACATTATTCACAAGAAGCTGATTTACTTATTGTTCAAAACGGAGAGAAATTAAGACATCGGAGCAAAAACAGGCCATTCAACCCATCATGTCTACTCAGCAATTTGATGAGATCATGGTTTAACTAATAATCCTCCACTCCACTTCCCTGCCTTTTCCCCATACTCTTGATTCTCTGATTAAAAATCCATCTATATCAGCTTTGAACATACTTAACGACTCAGTCTCTACAGCCCTCTGTAGTACAGAATTCCACAGAATTGCTACCCTCTGAGAAGAGATTCCTCCTCATCTCCATCTTAAATGAGTGACCTCTTAGTTTGAGATCATGCCCTCTGGCCCTAGACTGTCCCACAAGGGAAAACACTTCTCTGCACCTACCCTGTCAAGCTCCCTGAGAACCTTATATGTTGGGTCAGAAATAAGTACCCTAAACTTAAAGAAAGACAGTTTCAAAAGAATGAGGCAGAGCTGGCTGGAGTGGACTGAGAAAGAGGTTTAGCAGGAAAGACAATCAATGAGCAATGGCTGATATTTATAGTTATTGACTCGTAATAAAGATATATCCCAATGTGGAAGTTGGATTCCAGGAAGGGGATCAAAGAATCATCATTAACCAAGGAATTTAAAGATAGCATCAAATTGCAAGGTAAAGATGCAATGTCATGATGATTAGTGGAAAGCCAAAGGATTGGGAAAATGTTGAAAATGAACAAAAAAATTATTTTTTAAAAAAGGAGAAAATATATGTTATGGGTAAACTAGCAAGCAATATTTAAAAAGGAGGTTGTGTAGGTTTGGCCTATACTTTTCGGTGTTTAGAAGAATGAGAGGAGACATTTCTTTACACAGAGGGTTGTGAGAGCATGGAATGCGTTGCCAGCAGCTGTTGTGGAGGCAGGGTCATTGGGGACATTTAAGAGACTCCTCGACATACATATGGTCACAGAAATTTGAGGGTGCATACATGAGGATCAGTGGTCGGCACAACATCGTGGGCTGAAGGGCCTGTTCTGTGCTGTACTGTTCTATGTTCTATGTTCTAGGAGCTCCAGATCCCTGTCAGAAAATTGTAGTGCCATCTTTCCCTTCTTCCTGTTCAAGAATTGTCCTTAATCAACCAGGGCAGCTATCAAATGCCAGTGCTCGACTGGGTGTGCGCCAAACATTTATAAACAGCATGGAAACAAGGGGTATCGATGAATATCCACTGAGTAGCACATTGTTCTGGGACAGAGTACAGTAAGATGGGGACAAGAGAGACATTATAAGGATGGAGTAGGTAGTTAACAAGGTGTGCTTTTGTATGATATAGTGAGAAGTCCTGCTAAGCAAACTCGACAGGAATTCCTCTAAAACTCCCTCATCATAACATGCACCATGGCTAAAAATGATAAGATTTACTTGATAACTTCCTCTGCTCTGATATTATGTTGACACTTTATTGATGAAGTGTACAAACTTTGCAATATAAAAGTCATTAGTACCATTGAAATCATGCCATGCCTGTCACTACAGCCAGAGGTAAAGACTGTCATTACTGTCATATTAAGGTGCTCTTCACTGCATACACACAGACAGGTGGCTCGTCATGCTTACCAGTTCGGATCTGTCCAGGGTTGTAGGGGGGATCAACTCAGTGAATGGCACACCGAGACATCAATGTAACTCCTTATGGCATTTGGCAGCTTCCTACATGGCAAACAGACTGCATGTTCATTCAACTGAATGGATATATCAGAAACTGGTGGGTGTTAGTCCTCAGTCCAGTCAAGGGGGGAGCCCTTGTCAGTCAGAGGTTTCCAGGACCATCTGTCACAAGCACAGTCTACACACAGTGCAAAGGTTTGGCCAGATCAGTCTTGCTGGTCATGGTCACACATGGGACACCACCTGTTCAGAGGGTCTGTCCAACTACAACCTGAGGAGTAGGCAATGGTCAGTCCGGTGGGGCCAACACAAAGAATCAGGAGAATCATATTGCCTCAGTCAGGGAACTACGAACACAGCAGTCAGGGGCCTGATCAGCATGTATAGGGGCTGAAGTGGGGTGATTACAGTCCTAGGGTTCACTCAATAATCTTTCAGGAGGGCACAAGGGTGGCCTATACAGGCAGCAAGGCACTGCTCCAAAAGAATTGGGGAGTCAAAGCTGGGGACAACAGAAGGCAAACTCCTAGCATTTGTAAAGGTAGAGACAAGGACATTGATGGAGGGGAATCTCAAAATGTGTGAGGGTATATGCAGAACAACTTCAGAGAGTATGGTAGATTGTGAGGGTGTCTATTTGTGGCAGTGACCACCGCTATGGCCTCCACAGCAAAGTGCAGAGGAGCAGAGTGGACATCATTAAAGTGTAATGTCAGGAGCAAGGAGAAGTATTGTCGATGAAATTCAGATGATGATGTTTGCACTCTGCAAAATTAAAGAGGACGTGGAGGCTTTGGAGGGTACCTGGTGTCCAGACAGAACTCAGTGCTGACTGTGTCCATTGTCAGCTGCATTCCCCAACATTACTTTCCATTTTACTGTTGTAAAGTGCCACTAGAAGATAGCTGGAGTAGTACCCTGAGTGGGGGAGTCAGTGTAACTTTGATGTATGAGAGTGCAGGATGTACATTTGCTGGACACTAGGATAAATACATAAAGCAGCTGTTTTCAAACCCCAGCTCCATTTAATTTGTAATCATTCATCGTTAGTTTGCTATTCTGAAAGAATATAGGTGCTTGGGGTCAGATGCTAGTTAAACACGATTTACAGCATGCAACTGGTGCTTGCATGGGCATCTCAATACGTTGAAGTTAGTAGCAATTACATTGTAAAAGGCTAATGTTGGCTGAACATGAACCATTATTCATTTAGCTTCCAAGGTGCTATGAAAACCACAGCATACTGGTTCATCACCGTGACGGTGGCACAGTGGCTCAGTGGTTAGCACTGCTACCTCACAGCACCAGGGACCCGGATTTGATTCCCACCTTGGGTGACTGTCTATGTGGAGTTTGCACATTCTCTCCATATCTGTGTGGGTTTCCTCTGGGTGCTCCAGTTTCCTCCCAAAATCCAAAATATGTGCAGGCCAGGTGAATTGGCCATGTTAAATTGCTCACAGTGTTAGGTGCATTAGTCAGGGGTAAATATAGAGTTGGGGAATGGGTCTGAGTGGGTTAATCTTTGGAGGGGTGGTGTGGACTTGGGCTAAAGGGCCTGTTTCCAAATTAATCTAATCATCTGTCACGTTGATGTAATGATAGTCTGAATTGATTCTGTAGTGAGAAATTGGGCCTCTGATGTGAGGTGATGATAACTGGTGTGCCAGAGCACTGTAGGTGGCAATCACTCAGCCAGTATGGTTCACTCACCAAGTTGTGGCACCAATTGAGCCTGAAGGTGAATAGATGATGGAAACATCTCCCTCATTATCAGAATGCAGCATGTGTCAATGTATCAAGAGATGTGCTTAGCCCTCACTGGCAGGGTATGCCATCAATGACTCTTCCGAGATCTAACGACATTTTCTGTTCCTTCTGTTCCCATGTTAGGTCCTCTCCACTGTGAATACTGAGCCCTGTCGCTGGTGAGATGTTGGTTGCTTTCTTAAGAATGTAAAGGTGGATGCAAGGGAGAATCCAGGGCAAACAGCAAACCTCAGAGCAGCAGCAGCAGACTACCACAGAGGACCAGGAGCACCCAGTTCAGGGGGAATTTGCAGCATTGGGGCACTTCAAATTTTGCAGGGTGTGCAGGAAACCTAGAGATTTTATAGCTCCCAGCTCCATTTCTTGGGGATGAGTGAGGCACTGTGCACAGATGCTGAGACAGAAATTTGCTGGATGCTGGAGTGGACTGCAGGAATAGGAGGCCACCCTCTCCTGGTGACTATGAAATTGACTGAAATATAGAAACTAGGAACCAGGAGTATGCCATTCAGCCCTTAGAACCTGCCTCACCAATCAATATGGTCATGAATGATCCTCTATCTCAGTGCCATATTCCTACCTTATCCCCTAATCTGATGCCTTTAAAATCTAAAAATATATCAAGCTCTCTCTTGAATATATTCAGTGACTTGGCCTCTACAGTGGTAGAGAATTCCAGATGTTCACTAGCTGAATTTTTCCTGGTGCCTTTCAGGGAGTGGTGGGCGACCTGTGTGGAATCTCTCTGTCATACACCAACAAATGTATTGGAATAGTGACCAGGCCATCTGTGCAAGGTCACACCAGTGCATTTCATTTCCCCAAGCTGCAGACAAGGAAAGCACGAGGTGTGATTGACTGAACACACGTGGCACTGAAGGATCCATATCACAGCATGCCAAATTCATAATCAGGAAGGAGCTTCATTTGTATCACATTCAATTGATCTGGGATTATCACTTCCTGGAAGAGTGTATCCACTATCTTGGCAGCTGCCATGACATCCATATTGTGGAGCACCCTCATGTGCCTGCTGTGTTTGAAGAGCCAAGTACCCTACTAGGCAGGGTACTGGAGGACAAAAGCTACATACCGCAACAATGGTGCATGACACTGTTGCACAACCCTGAGACTGATGCAGAGTACAAATATAATGGCACCTATTCCTTGACCAGAGTAAAGTATCGGGCTGGCGAAGAAGTGGTTCTGCCGCTCGGACCAGTCTGTGGGGATCCTCAAGGTGTGCTGTGCTCTGCACAATTGGAGCAGGCAGTAAAGCAGTGTGATAGATGCTGAGTAACTGAAAGAATGGGAATAATCTTCTGAGTGTAATTGTAATTCTCATTAAGTTGTCAGCTAATTTTTAGCTATGTCTGATGCTGCTCCTGTCATAATTTCGATTCCCCTGTATGAAGCAGGATTGGATTTCTAATTTGATGGTGATTGTAAACTGAAGAATATAGTGGATCATGTGTTAAAGGTTTGCAGTACAATTCTGCTTCTGCTGAATGCTGGAAACACCCCATGGATACTAGTTTTGAGCTGCTGGATCTGTTCTGAAGCTCTTTCATTTAGCATGATGGTAGTGTTCCATCACACAATGGATGGTGTCCTCTGTGTGAAGGTGGGACTTGCCTCCAGAAAAGCACATGAAGATATGAACAAGGAACAAGATTTGTCCATTCAGCCTTGCTAGCCTGCTCTGCCATTCAATAAGATCATGGCTGATCTGATTTTAACCTCAACTCCACAAACTTTCCTGACCCTCTTTCATTCCTGTCTTAATCAAGTATCTGACTACCTCTGCCTAAACATATGTAAGGATTTTGCATTCACTGACACTTGAGGGAGTGAGTTCCAAAGACTGTCAACCGTTTGAGAGAAAAAAATGTTTCCTCATCTCTGCTTTAAATTGGTCCCTCCTTATAGTTAATCTGTGACCCCTAGTTCTAAATTCTCACACAAGAGAAAAAATCCTTTCAATATCCAACTGGTCAAGTCCCAACAGAATTTCACATATTTCAATTAAGTCAGATGATTCCTTGAATAAACATCAGTCAAAAAACATTCATACAGCCACATAGCCATACAGCATGGAAATAGACTCTTTGGTTCAACTCGTCCATGTTGACCAGGTTTCCCAAACTAAATTAGTCCCATTTGCCTGCTGCACTGAAAAAAGGTATAGCGAGTGGTCAATACGCAGCGGAGTTGATTTCAGACACTTGCTTCGATGTCACCAACTGAAAAATGTCCATATTACAGAGGAGGAAGTGCTAGATGTCTTGAAACACATAAAGGTGGATAAATCACCAGGACCTGATCAGGCATACCTGAGAACTCTGTGGGAAGCTAGAGAAGTGATTGCTGGGCCTCCTGCTGAGATATTTGTGTCATTGATAGTCACAGGCGAGGTGCCTGAAGACTGCAGGTTGGCTAACGTGGTGCCACTGTGTAAGAAGGGTGGTAAGGACAAGCCAGGGAACTATAGACCAGTGAACCTGATGTCAGTGGTGGGCAAGTTGCTAGAGGGAATCCTGAGGGACAGGAAGTACATGTATTTGGAAAGGCAAGGACTGATTAGGGATAGTCAAAGACAGAGGGTGGTGGTGGAGGGTTGTTTTTCAGACTGGAGGCCTGTGACCAGTGAAGTCCCACAAGGATCGGTGTTGGGTCCTCTACTTTTCGTCATTTACATAAATGATTTGGATGGGAGCATAAGAGATACAGTTAGTAAGTTTGCAGATGACACCAAAATTGAAGGTGTAGTGGACAGTGAAGAAGGTTACCTCAGATTACAACAGGATCTTGATCAGGTGGGCCAATGGGCTGAGAATTGGCAGATGGAATTTAATTCAGATAAATGCGAGGTGCTGCATTTTTGGAAAACAAATCTTAGCAGGACTTATACACTTCATGGTAAGGTCCTATGGAGTGTTGCTAAACAAAGAGACCTTGGAGTGCAGGTTCATAGCTCCTTGAAAGTGGAGTCGCATGTAGATCGGATAGTGAAGAAGGCATTTGGGATGTTTTCCTTTATTGATCAGAGTATTGAGTACAGGAGTTGGGAGGTCATGTTGCGGCTGTACAGGACATTGTTTAGGCCACTGATGGAATATTGTGTGCAATTCTGGTCTCCTTCCATTTGGAAACATATTGTGAATCTTGACAGGGTTCAGAAAAGAATTACAAGGTTGTTTCCAGGGTTGGAGGATTTGAGCTACAGGGAGAGGTTGAACATGCTGGAGCTGTTTTCCCTGGAGCGTCAGAGGCTGAGGGGTGACCTTATAGAGGTTTACAAAACTTTGAGGAGCATGGATAAGGTAAATAGACAAGTCTTTTCCCTGGGGTCGGGGAGTCCAGAACTAGAGGGCATAGGTTTAGGGTGAGAGGGAAAAGATATAAAAGAGACCTAACAAGCAGCGTTTTCACACAGAGGGCGGTACATGTATGGAAAGAGCTGCCAGAGGAAGTGGTGGAGGCTGGTACAGTTGCAACATTTAAAAGGCATTTGGATGGGTATATGAATAGGAAGGGTTTGGAGGGATATAGGCTGAGTGCTGGCAGGTGGGACTAGATTAGGTTGGGATGCCTGGTCAGCATGGAAGGGTTGGACCGAAGAGTCTGTTTCCATGCTGTACATCTATATGACTCTATGACTCTACTGTGTATCTGCAGATTTAATACATATACCCTTCAATAAACATGAGAAACAGTTTACTCATTTCTGGTCCAACAAGAACGAGATTGCGAACAGTGACATTGATTTGAAGAACAATCATGCTGTCATGCAACATACAGCAGTCAGTATGGTGACAGTAATGACCCGCTGCGTCCTGAAACTTGGTATCTTTCTTGAGCGTTTCTTGTAATACTAAACTATCCAGTTGGTGCAATGAAAGGGAACCAATACTAATTCAGCTTACGTCAAACAGGGGATTGATTGCTGGCTTGCTTTGAAAATTGCCTGAAAACCTGCTTCTGCACCTTGGCTTTTCCTTCTGTTGTGCACTAGGCCAGACCACTCAAAACATTCTTAAGCAGGCAGCCCAAACCGTAACTTTGCAACTTGCTTCCGTAAGTGTACAGTGAAAATTACCCGGATTAAGTTAGCAAGTTACCAGGTTTAAAACAGACAAAAAATGTATTCACAAAATTTCACAATCAAACATGAAGAAGAATAAAGAACCCCTACAGAACTCAGTCTGTCCAAACCAGACTTATGTATGCTGTTCCGAATATACACAACAGTCCAATAAGCAAACCCCCTTAAAAACCAGTACAAATGGAACACATGCTTACAGGTTGACATTAGAAGGGCAGAAAGCGAGAGAGAGCAAGAGAGAGAGAGAGAGAGTTTCCACACACCTCACTATTGAACTCCCAACCAGTTCTGGACTGAACTAAACTGCTCAGCTAGAGAGCTGACCACTCCCCTTTCATTCTACAGGTCACTTCTAAAACATGACCACTTTGTCTCACCTGTTTACATATAAACAAAAGGCTTCTAAAAATCATTTTCACCTCCGTACCAGACCAGGCTGACCAGAGCCCGGCCTGGTTTATCACCCCTCTGAAAAAAAATCAAGGACAGAGGATCCTTGAACCAAAGAATAGCTTTTTGAAGAAAGAGGACTAGCTTTGTGACACTTCCCCTTCATTGTTGTTTCTTAATTCATAATCTCCTGCCCCTTCAGCTAAGCAGTAACCTACTTATGGGTAAAGATGCTTTTTGTTTGAAAGATAGATTATTAACTTTTTTTCATTAATTTTGATGGTTTAAATTTACAGTGTAAATTCCATGGAATTTACAGTGACTAGAATGTTATCTTTACTCATTAAATTTAATATTTTGACCCTGTAAATAATAACTTCCGTCAGGAAATGAAATGATCATGTTTTTGTTTCAGAGTGGATTGGAACCAGTATTCAACCTTTCAGAACTCACACGACAAGCAAATAGGTGATCTTCATCCTACCTCAGCAGATTTGGTTTAGTTAGTGTAGAAGTGAACATATATTATACGTGTCGGAGTACACAGAATTGAACCTCATCTTATAGCAAGTACAAAGCAATGATACAAGTCAAGATGTAAATTTTGAAAAATTAATTTCATGGACTCTTTAAAAAAACATATTTAGAGGATCAAAACTGCTTAAGCAGACATGCTAACCATCAGAGTTTAGGAGTTACTGTTTATTCATCCATGTTTCTGGCTATTTCCAGCTTGCTCTTTGTATTTAGTTCCAGTTCTTCCCTTCACCACCTCTTCTCCTTCCCGCATAATGCTATAACTACCGTTTCAGTGGATGTACCTCTGCTTCATATAGCGAATAAGAATTATCTTTATGCTTTAAAAAAAGCACATTCTTCTGTTGTGTAGAGAGTTTTTAACCTGAACAATACAAGAATAAACATTTCTTGAAAAAGGGATTTTCTAACTTGCATTTTTTCTACTTTATGATAGACTTTAATTAAAAAGCATAGTTTGTATTCAAACACGGACAGCAAAACACCATTATGCAAACAATAGGTTTGCACTGAAGGCCAATGTAAACTGGTGAATTTTGCAAAAAGCTTCCAATGAAACATGAATGAACCTGCTTCCTTTTCCTACAAATCCTGAATTGTACATTCTTTCCAAATAATTCTGTCCAGCCTTACATTATATTGTATTGCATTATTTGCCTTATGTTATGGAGGGCAAAAATAATACCATCATGACACTTTAACATTCCTTGGTTATTTAAAAGGAATATATCTATTTTACATAATTTCCTATGTTCAAAAATGTATTCACATTATTTGTGCCAAGGGAGAATCAGATTTATTTCGTTTGAAGTGTAGTATTTGCTAAAGTTCCACTTATGGTCTTTAATTCGGATTGGTTACATTGCATATTTGTGTCATTTCCTGCAGATTGATCTGCTCTGTAATTATTTGAGCTCTGTAATTATCTACATGTATTATATTTTCATTCAGAAGCATGCATACATACATTTGTTATTGCAAAATAGGTGGGTAGTCACTTTTTGTAATAGCTAAATTCAAGGCAGTTAGTGGTAGTACCTGATGAGCATTTCGTGAAACATTGTTCCACGTTCATCAAACTTAGTGACTGTTACATACACATCTACTCGCTATGCATAAGAATCATAAGCAGATGTTGTACAATAAATGTTTTTTTTTATATTCACTCACAGGATGTGAGCCTCTCTGGCCAGACAGCATTTATTTGCCCAAAGGCCAGGTAAGAGTCAACCACATTGCTATGGGTCTGGAGTCACATGTAGGCCACACCAGGTAAAAATGGCAGATTCCTTCCTTAAAACCAGATGGGTTTTTCCAACAATCATGGTTTCATGGTTTTCTTTAGACTCCAGTTTAATTGAATTCAAATTCTGCCATAGGAGGTTTCGAACCAGGGTAAACCTAATGTGTATTTTTCTGAAAATTGACAATAGTTTTGTGATCTTCAATAGACCGTTAATTCCAGCTTCTTTATTGAATTGAAATTGCACAATCTGCTGGAGCAGATTTTGAACTCAGATCCCCAAACATTAGCTGAGTTTCTGGATTAACAATCTAGCGGTAGTACCATTAGGCCATCACCTCTCCTTTTGCAAAAAATCTAAATGATAGCACTCTCTGGAAGACTGTTCCATCACATTAAATTCTATTAAGATTCAAAATTCTAAGTTTGCACATTTATGCTTGTTTTTCAATCTACTGAGTAAAAAACGAAAAAGGACTGGAGAGTTATAAAATGTGTATTAATTAGCTATTTTAGTGCACATGTGGCTATTAATCCTAAAATTATTTTCAGATCGTAAGAAACAGTCATAAATCTTCCATTAATACAAAAGAAGGAAAGTTGAGCAGTTGATTTGATTGAAATGCATGTCAATTATTTAGATTTTTGCTAATTACTGTGCTGAAATGCTCTAATACACAAATAATGCAAACATTGAAAAATCTTCCCTCATCTCTGATTAGACAAGAAAGATCAATGTGAAAGTTTCACCATGCTGATATTGAAAATGGCAACTCTGATGTAAATAATAAAAAGAATTTTAAACTGGTTGGAAAATTAAGAGATAATAAAATGATAATTTCTTCTTGATTATATTTAATAGTGTATCAGAATCACTATATTGGTAATTACTGTAGCTGTAAAAAGTGTGGCTGTATTTATTTCAAGTTTAATTAATGTTAGATATCAGTACATCATTTATTCTTTGTAGAAAATAAACGGGACTAAAAGAAAATTTTAATCATTATTCTCAAAAGGTAGTCATTTTTTTGAGCATTCAACCTTGACGATATCAAAGAGTAATTAGCATTGAGAGATGCAAGGGCACAGAATGTACTCTGGATTGAAAACTTTGATGCCTTAATTTCATTGAATGGCATAGGAGCAGCAATTCTGATCAGCTCAGTGCTAAAGGACACAGCTGCCATATTTGGAAGCTGGTGTTCCAATTTTAAGGGAAAAGCCTTCAGGACCTTGTTCTCACTGATGTATTTGTCACAGAGCAGGTATTCAGCTAAATAATGGGGCATGCACCAAAGTTTGGCGAGTTGCGGTGAATTAAAGAGTGGAGGAAAGGTAACAGAGGAAGGAATTAATTTGGGCAATGATAAGCAGAAAGTGACAGGAAAAGACAGAGGAGGCAGATCTAAGAGCAAATCAACAGAAATGACTAGAGGTTACGAAAATAATAAATGTACAAAACTTAAGGCACTATATTTGAAGGAAGGTAGCATTCAAAACAAACAGAAGAATGAAGGAAGTGAGCTGAATAAATAGAATCTCTGAAGCATAGACATTCGTTCCACCAACACAAACATCACACTAAAACCTTTCCCACTCTGATGGACTGCCCTGCCAATCTGAGAAGCAATAATTAGCTCAGGGGCGATACTTACACCACCAGCTACAGAGGAGAACAGCCCCTGAGAGCTGCTGACAATCTGCTGAGTTTCTCACATACAGTTCTCTAATTCCCAGTCATGCATGTGACAGAGAACAAACACAAATCTGCCATTTGTGTCCTTTTAGCAAATAGTAAATTCAGGGCTCGAGCAAAGCAAACATGGTCATTCATAATTCTGTTTGACCTGACATAATTATAAGTCAGCACACATGTTCTTAGTTCAGATTAGTGAGTCAGCATTAAAGTACTTAATTTTTGTGTTACTTTTTTTCTGTTTCATATGTGTGTGATTGATTTTGGCTCCCTTTTTATTTTGTCATTTTAAAGTAGGCCTTAAAGTAAGTCCTGGAAGCTGCTGGATAAATAGTAGAAGTTTCTTTTTAATGTGCCGGAATGAAGGAGTATGCAGATGGAGAGTGTTCTTTGCAGCTTTCTACATTGCTGTGAGATTCTCCCAACCTGTTACGTTTGTAGGTGGGTGTGCTGCCCCTCTAAGATAGGTTAGGAGAAAGTGAGGACTGCAGGTACTGGAGGTCAGAGTCGAAAAGGTGCTGCTGGAAAAGCACAGCAGGTCAGGCAGCATCCAAGGAGCATGAGAATCAACATTTTGGGCATACGCCCTTCATCAGGAAATTTCCTTTTCAACTCTAAGAGAGTTAGGTGACCTGGAGGGGCAGAGAGTGGGTCCAGTCAACACCTGGCTATGAAAGTGTGAGGATCATCAATAAAGACTTATTGTCCAGATTTACAATTTGTTACTCTATTATCTAATACCTGGCTCCAAAGGAAGCACCAACATAACAACTGACAACGAGAGTGAGATTTGGACTTTGAACTGTATGCACCTGCCATTCCTTTTGTCTGGAGGAGACATCGCCTGCACTTCAGAGTGGGCATAAGGAGGTAATGTCAAGCGAAGCGGTTGCAAGGGCACTCGAACTATGGTCAACACCAAAAAACATGGTATTCACTAGGGAGGGGTCCAAGAGCGACAGACATGAGGGGATTTGGGCCAACAGCTGAAGAAGAGAGCACTCACCCAGTAGCTTACGGAAGTCACCACAGATAGCAGTCATAAAGAGACTTGGGCTACGGGCTACATAGAAGCAATGCCAGGGAAGAGCAGTACATTAGCATAGCCGGCGAGGGGACGGCTGTGCAGAGAACATTTACAGAGGGGACTTGGGCTACTAAACAATTACCACAGTGGAGTAGTGGGCAAAATTCTCACCGGTGGGAAAACAAAATGTTGGGCCATTTTGCGACCATTTGAGGAAGAGACAGAAAATCAGACTTTATACACAGAATGCTTACAATATTTCTTAGAGGCAAACAATTTTGCTGAAGGCATCATGGCACCAGTGTTTTTAAGTACCAGCAGGCGAAAGATATTCAGAATTCTAAGGTGCCTGGTACAACCAAAGGAACCCGCAGAAAAGACATTTCAAGAGCTATGCAAAGAGTTGGGAGATTATTTCACACCTAAGCCCTGATGATCGCAGACAATTTCCATTTTTATAAATGGGCATAGCACGAAGGAGAGTCCATTGCCTTAAAGAACATTTCAAATTCCTAGGGTTCCTCCAAGATGCCTTATGGGCAGGTTTGGTTTGTGTTCTCCAACACAGAGCCATCAAGCAGGAGCCACTGACAAGAAAAGACCCGGATTTCAAGGCAGCGTTTGGATTTGCCACCTTGATGGAGTTGGCCACCAGTGAAGCAAACCCAGTTGAGTGACGACATCGAGGTGCATCAAGTCATGGAAACTCGGCAGAGTGCGATACCAACCGTAAAATGCCTCCAATGTGGCAAGGGTGTTGAACTCGAGAAGCCCAGTGCTGCAGGTGTAAATAAGTGGATCATCTCACCTGAAATTGTTGGGTGCAACTCAAACCATGAAAATAAATCAGAAAGTAACAACCATGAGGACAAGGCATAAGGTATTACCCCCCCCCACCCCCACCCCAACCAGGGAGTAGACCAGGAGTTAGCTGGGTCAATGGAAGACGCAGGATCAGCAAAGTTTTAGTTAAACATCCCGTCGGTACAGGGCAAAGCTAATCATTCCACCTTCTTTCCAAAGTAAAGGAGAAGACAGTATAAATGGAAGTTGATCCGGATGCAGCAATGTCCCCGATTCACAAATCAGTCTATACGGGAACGTTGAGGGCACTACCAATTAAGCTGGCCACGATTAAACTATGGGTTTACACAAATCAAATGGTAACACTAAGGGGCAATATACTGATGATAGTACAGTTAAGGGACTGGTGTGGAGAATTGTCACTTTATTTAGTGAAAGGTGAATGCCCAGCATTATTCGGTTACAAAATTAAAGATAGAACTGGGGCGTGTTTAACAGGCTGGCAGGCTCAAACTCAGTGAATTTGCAAGAGATTGTAAACAAAGTATAAAGATGTCTTGAAAGGAACCGTGGTTGGGGGGGGCGGGGAGGAATGAAAGGAGTTGAAATTCAATTACAGTTGAAGCTTGTCCTAGAAGTCAGAAAGCACAACCAGTATGCTGTACCATCCGGCCTAAGATGAAGGCAGAACTGGAATGGTTGGTGAACCTGGGAGCATTGGAACTAGTAACCACCAATAAATGAGCAAATCCCATCATTCTCGTCATAAAGCAAATGGTGAGGTAAGGATTTGTGGCTCCTTTAAGCTTACAGTCCCAAGTGCGGATCAATTCTCACCTCTACTCTCAAAGATCTATTCAGAGGACTGACTGTGGGTAAGAAATTCTCAAAAAAGAATCTGTCACAGACCTACCTACACACAGGATTCATAAAGGAGTCCCAGCCACCGCTGATAATAATGACACACAGGGGGGGGGTCTTTCCACTACAAGGGACTTCCTTTTGAAATCACATCAGTGCCTGCTCCGTCCAGCGGGCCATGGATCACATTTTGAGTTAATGGCCAGTTCTACAGTGTTATCTGAATGATATTTGGATACACCCAAGAGGAACATTTGAAAAATTTAGAAGGCGCCCTCCTCACATTGCAGGAGCATGGCCTACAAGTGAAAAGGGAGAAGTGTTTAATGGGAGATGAAGCAAGCCTTGAAAATGTTGGAAGCATTCACAACATTTTGAATGAAGTTGACATTGCAGTTGGTTTGTGATGCCTCGCCTTGTGGGATTGGTAGTGTACCACTACACAGCTTGCTGAACAGAGAGGAAGAGCACATTGCTTTCACATCAAGGTCACCAACAAAGACGGAGGAGAAGTATACCCACGTGGAAAAAGAAGGATTGAGTGTTTAGTGTTAAGAAGTACACCCATTTACTTTACGGCAGGCACGTTGTGCTACTGACCATCCACAGAATTGCGTTTTTGGGCTGTATACGGGAATACTGTCAATGGTGGCAGCAAACCAGAGATAGGCACTGGCTCTGTCAGCTTACTCATACAAAATCAGATACCAATAATGGGAGAAGCACAGTAATGCAGATGCTTTGCCAAGGTTACTCCAACCAGGAAACAAGGATGTTCCCAACTGGAACCTGAAAATTATGTACTTCTTCCAAGAAGACTAGGTACTGGTGTCAGTGAATCAGTACCCTGAATGACTTGGTCTTGAGCCAAGTGGTGGACTTTATCCTGAGAGGAAGGATCAGTCATAAAAACTGCCCATAATTACACCTTATCTGTCCAGGAGGTGGGAGTTGTCCATATTCAGAGGAGTGTTTAATGTAGGGAATGAGAGTTGTCATCCCAACCCCATTAAGAGGAAAAGTGCTGGAACAAGTGCACCAAGGCACCCAGGCATGTTGTGAATGAAAGAGATAGCCAGGAACTACTTTTGGTGACTGACGGTAGACTCCCAGATTGAAGAGGAAGCAGGATCATGTGAATCGTGTGCATTATTAAGGAAGGCACCACTGTTAACACCCCTTCACCCAGGGCAATGGTCTCAATCACCATAGTAGTGGGTTACATTGATTTTACAGGACCAATAGAGTGAAGGATATTACTAGAGGTCGTGGATGCCCATTCCAAGTGGCCCAAGGTGGTGGTCATGAAGTTGGTATCAGTGGAATCAATAATAGATATTTACCAGGTTCTGGGACACTGAACAAGTTGTGAATGACAATGGTCTACAGTTTATGGTGCAAGAATTTGAGAAGCACTTGGGAAATTATGGAGTCAGACATGTGAGATCAGGTCCATATCACCCTGCAGCAAATGGCCAGGTGGAGAGATTTGTACAAACTTTGAAGCAGGTCTGAAAAGGACTTACGGTGTTGGAGGGGAGAGGGGGGTTGTATTTACTAAGATAGTCAGTCAACAAGCTCCCCAGCAGGAACATCCCATATGTGACAACCATATGCTCATCAGTGTCCTTAATGTTCATCCACCAGCTGAGAACCATGGTTGAATTACTGCAGCCGGAAGAGACCACGAAGGCGATAGAGCAAAATCAAGGACAGATGCTCAAAAGGGCAGGAACCTCAAGATTGGGGGCATTCCAAAAAGGAGAAACTGTGTTGGCCTGGAATTCTACGTCTCGGGAAAAATGGATCCTAGCAGTGGTGGTGGCTCAAACAGGATGGTTATCATATACGGTACAGGCTGGGATGAACCAGTCTGGAGAAGACACACAGACCAGCTTGCTCACGACACCTCACAAACAGGGGAAGGTTCTTCAGAATACTGAGCCAGTCCAGACGGAACCAGTGATGTCAACTGAGTCATGTGTCTCTGAGCCAGCATTGGCCATTTCCAGGAAGGAGACGACAGCAGAACAGCCAATTAGAGAAGAATGTACCTGCAGAACAACAGGAGCTTCGGGAAGTCCAAGAGACTATTCTTGAAAGGGTTCCTGACATGAAGAGAAATTGCCATCCCCTCAGAGGTAGTTCATATCAATGTAAACTATGGAAGAGTTGTTTTCTTCTCCATGCTTTTGTTTGTATGCAGTCTTGATGATGTATATATGTTAGCTACAATGCCTATGTAATTGTTATAATTTTAGTAATTATGTTTATTAATGAAAATTTTAAAATGAAGGCAGGAGAGGTGTTATGTATGTAGTTGGGGGTGAGGCCCTTTAAGAGATCTGATCAAGTGACCTGGCAGGAGAGAGCTTGAATCTAGTCTAGAACCGGCTGTGAAGATATGAGGATCATTAGTTCCCATTCAGACTTGCCATTTGTCTGACTTGTGTATGATTCCTGATTCCAAGGGAAGCACCGAAATAACACAACCCATTCGTAATTTACCTGCATATCTCATTCTCCCATATATTCTCACATTCACTTCTTCAGTGCCATCACCTGCTACCTTGAGAAACAAAATATGGCTGATCCTGTTATGAAGGGATTCTCTTAAGAGCAACAGTTAAACAGGTTGAGACTCCATAAGAATTTAGAAGAAAAAGAGATGATCTCATTGAAACATGTAAGATTCTTAAGGGGCTTGACATGGTACATGCTGAGAGGATGTTTCCCTTCATGGGAGAGTCTAGAATCAGAATGTTCTAGAGGTCAATAAAGGGGTGGCCAATTAAGACTACGATGAGGAAGAATTTAATCTCTCATGGGCTTGAGAATCTTTAGAATTCCTTGCCATACAGAACTCTGTGGGGAGAGTCCTTGTACTTTACTTTACTCTGAAATAGATAGATTCTTGATCATAGGGGAATCAAGGGTGACAGGGAAAGAGCAAGAAAGTAAATATGAGGCATGTAGGACCAGCCATGACCATATTTAATGAAAGGCTAAACAGCTTGCTCTTGTTTCTATTTTTTATGGTCTTTATAAGACTGAATTTGTGAACAATGGAATGCACTGACCTGAATGGTGTTACATTTCATGAGCAAGACATGTCTTGCAAAGTTTAATCATCAAAAATGCACCTTTATTTTATTGTTAACATTTTCCATTTCAAAGTAGTTCTGATAATTTATGGAGATATAAAGACTAATAACCAGATATCATGGATCACTGCACTTACTGAATAAGCAAAGTAGAACAAAGATCCATCCCTTTTGGTCTGTATCCTTTTCTGTGAATTAAGGATGTATGAGCTTTGCTGATATCAGACAAATATGCAGGAGGTTAAATTCCTTTATTCATTTTCTGATATGTCTATAGCTTCTTTGGTGCATTGTATATTTGGCAGGCTGGGACATTGAGATCAAGAAAATTTTGCAACCTTTTCCGCAGCCCTTGACAGTCAGAAGATTGGATAGGGCAGGCAACATCCTGTCAGCCATTAGCCTAAGGGTCAGAGATGGTTCGAGATTAAATGGTTATTTGCAAAGACAGATATTGTGGATGAGGAAGAATCACTTCGTTATATGGGGTCATGATAGCAGTTTATCAAGAATGCAATATGTAACATTGCATGAGATGATCATTAGTTAATATTAACTTTGTTTCTGCACATTATCACTTATCTTCCTTTGAAATATGTTATTATGTATATTCTCCTTACATTAGCAGCCATAGCCATTTCATCTCTCTTGAGTAGCTTTCACATGTTTGACATTCCTGCTATTGTCATCTCTTGGAAAATTTATTCCAGAGAATGCTGAATATAAAAATTGAAATTAACATCTCACAACAACAGATTAATTAGCATACTCACCATATTGAAAACAAATCACAAAAAATATCATGCAGCATTAAACAATTTTTAACCTCTTCACCCAATTAACTTTACTTAATTCTAAATCTTTTTCACTTGGGAGTTATGAAATGAGGTCACTCAAGAGATGGAAATCTGAACCCTTGGGTCCTTGATCTGCATCTTTCATGTCACTGAGCTAATTACTATGCAACGTAATGCAATCATGGATGCTGCTTATCAACAGATTCTAATTCAGAATTTCTACTGATAATGTGGTTCATCACTATAATGACTATATTTGTCTCCATAAAAATTGCCTGCTTTAGAACTCCCCAGACAGAATAGAGCAGCCTTGAGGTTAGATTAAAGAAATGGAAAATGATTGTATCCCAACTATATATAGCCCTCTCTAGACTACTTTACATTTTTAGAAGTGGCAGAAAAGGTAAGGATGTTGATGCAATATAGTTTATGGTTTTTGATAATTAAGAGAATCCTGAGGAATAAAGGTTGCTAGGTAGAAATTAAAATTATATTTTATTGCTCCCTGCACTCACACTTGTCCTGATAAAAATAATGTGCGCAGATTAGAACATGATATCTTTAAGCAATATATTATTTCTAGCATTAATTTATCAAAATATTGTGTGCAATAACCTTTAACAAACAAATTTTAAAGCACTTTTCTGATGCAGAATGGAAATAATTAATCAGGTCCATTACTAGGCATGAAACTATATGGTAAACAAGCATGGAAATGCTGGAGAAACCCAGCAGGTCTGGCAGCATCTGTGAAAAGAAACTATAATATCGTATTTGGAATATAACAGCCCTCATTTTACAAAACAAATCTCTTTTATGGCAGCTGGAGGAAGATAGACATAATAAATATTCCCAATTGAAGTTATTTAATACCCATTGGATTTATACTTCCAATACTCTTGAAGATTGATTTGGGGACAGAAGCAGTCCTCCAACTTATTTTAATCATATATTTTTCATATATGATCTAGGCAATAAGCATTAGCCAGTTATTGGAAGCTTTAGAGTTTAAGTTCAGTTCTGTTGCTGCCTGAAGTTCATGCAACTACAACTTCCAATAGACATTGCTGGACACTGATATTTCTGGAGCTAAAATGAATGATAAAAGATTCCGAATCAATCCACTAAGTGGTATCTGCTTCTGTTCTCACTGTTTCAGGTAAATAACATATTGGATACAATTCCCAACAGTCCAGTAAACCTGATTTTTAGAACTGCAGCCATCTCTTTGCCAGGTCCCCTTAGTTTTAAAGTAGTAGTTTGCATTTTTTTAGCCCAATGTCCAAAAATAAAATCAATAGTAAGACATGGTCTTTACATGACTCTACCTTAGGAGGGATGAAACTTCATTTCAAAAATGGGCTTCATCACAAAGTATTTGACACAAAGTTTAAAAAAGCAGAACTTACATCCATTCTTTCTTGTAACCAGTCTTAAAGAATATTTTAACACCTCCTAAATCCTTAACTTACTTCATCATTTAACATTTGGGAAAAAACATCTGTAGTCACATTAACTTTACCAGAATGTGAATAATCTTTATATTAGAATGGTTGGCTCAATAGATTCCATCTCAACAGTCGGCCATTTTGATTTTTAACTTTTGAACAAAAGTATTTCTCAAAAAATAGGATATTCCATTAGCTTTTGTGCACAGTCTCCCAGACCAAATAAAAAAAATGTTAATCTAAGATAATAATTCTCAATATGTGTATTCAAATCTTCATTTGAATCAAAAAAGAACTTTATTTGGTGCCGTAGTGAATTCCTCTGCAACATTGTCTAAAATTACTTTGATTTAATTCTGTTCCAAGGTAATACTCTTGGCTTAGAGTCATTGAATTCTTGCTGAAATTTTAACTCAAATTATTACTTCAATGAAATCATTCTCAAGGTACAAACTTGAAACATTCTCCCACACCTCTGTCTTTAGGTCTGTTTCCTTACATTCAACTGCAATTTCTTGTTTTGACACAATTGCTTCACTAATGTTCACTTCCTCAGGTGTGAAGGAAAGCCTGATTGCTCCGAATAGCTGATCAGTATGTGTGTTAACCAAACAATATGTCATTGGAACATTTATTACTCTGAACCATTATATTAGACCCATGATATTTTTCAAGGGGCCAACTTACTAACTCTTGTTCTTTTTATTTAAAGAACGGCATTTAAATTTTCTGACCTTTTTATTTTATTCAATTGAGCCCAAATTTTTGCATTCATTGGACTGAATATGATTGTAATAATCAGTGTGAGGAATTTAAATCATAGATGTTTCATGATGCAGATCCAAGCTTGATGTTTCTGATTCAACATTAATTTCTGTATCACAAATTTAATGCATTTCCTCCTTCCTCTTTCTAAATGTCCTGCTTCTTTTCATCAGAGTCACCAGGGAATTCCTCTACTTCAAAGTCTCCATCAAACATTCTGAAAAATATTGATATTTCCTGACTATAATTTGACAGATCTACATTGACATGAGATTTTATAGGAGGAGGCTCAACAACTATGTTTTATCTTTTCAATGGTACAATGGCTGTCTGCATAGCCTTATTATTCCATCCATCATGCAATATAATCATTTCTAAAGCATGGTATGAAACATCTGGACATGATATTACTGTGGAGAGTGTTAAAAAAGTGTTTAATGACAATATGGTCATTTTATTGCACAAAAGTTACCTGTATTTCCTTGTTCTCCTGCAGTTTGAGCAAAATTACTACTTCTTGAGCACTGTAATCAAAATTTAAACCCGATGGTATAGATTAATCTGCTAAAGGACACTGAAAGGTTGTTTCATATTCTTCGAACTGAAGAAGTTTTATTCATGCTATATTCCTGGATTAGTGCTTCAGGTTCAGTATCTTTATCCCTTGTTTCAAAGAAAACAATGATTCCTTTATCACAATTAACATTTTCCTTTGAACTGACTAACAATCTATGCCAACGGTTCTTCCAAACTGTTATGGTGTTTAAGATGCCAGATTAATCACACATTGTGGGTTTCTACTACCTGATATATATGACATGTTTTAAAGAACCACACCATATCTTTTGAAATCTTGGTCTTAAAAAATGTCTGCTTATCAATGTTTGAGTTTTCGGTATTCCTACATATCGTGCAATAGGAATTTCACATGCTACTCACAATATATCCTTACAATATCAGAGTGGTACCACTATCTGTAGAATAACAATCAAATCCTTGCCTGCAGATCTGTGAATGTATCTTCACTTCCTCTTCAGAACTTGATTCTTAATGCAATAGCACTCTGGAACACCTTCAACCTCATCTTCAGTGTGAGCTGCCTGTGCCGATTTATTTAACTCTGAACCTCTTTCTGAGCTTCAATTAATGAATACATGTCAAATATCTTCTTTGAATTCTCCTCACCATTAAGGCATGCTTTGACTATCGTAACATTTGTTTGTGGTATAACTTTGATCTGTTGATGGTCATTGTTTAACCAATGCTCTGGTCAAGATACATGATGGAAAATATCTGGAGCTTGTAATTGTTCTGTCTCCTTAAACATCTTCAGGTATTTTGTGTTTATAATCTTTTGGGATTTTAGGCCTTTGATTTTCACCTCCACTCTCAGTATCATCCTTTCTGATCTGAGGAAGAGACCTTTGGGCATTCCTTACTTTAGCTGAAAATATGTTGCTGGAAAAGCGCAGCAGGTCAGGCAGCATCCAAGGAGCAGGAGAATCGACGTTTCAGGCTTGAGCCCTTCTTCAGGAAGGGCTCCTGTCCGAAACGTCGATTCTCCTGCTCCAGGGATGCTGCCTGACCTGCTGCGCTTTTCCAGCAATACATTTTCAGCTCTGATCTCCAGCATCTGCAGTCCTCACTTTCTCCTCGCATTCCTTTCTTTACTCTGGTACTTGCATTTTTTTTCACTCTCCTATGCCTAATCCTTCTCAAGTTTATAGGGATGACAGAGAAAAGATTTAGTTTCATGAATCAGTTCATAATCATCAACAGTCATCATTACCTAGTGTTAATTATTGCAGCTTGTCCAGCAGCTGTATTCCTTCAGTCTTCAAAATGGGTTCTTATTACAAAGGGTAGTTATTTTTAAAATGATTCTCAGGGAATGATCTCTCTGAGAATTTTGTATGTATTTTCAACTCCTAATGCTCATTTCGACCTGTCAAAATGATTTTGCTTAACTCTTTTAAATTCAATGTAGATTCCTCTAGACTATGTCCTTAAATTTTGAAACTTCTGCTTGTATGCATCAAAACCTAACTCATATGCACCCATTATAGGCTGTTTTAAGTATCATAATCCCTAGAAGCATCCTTCAATAGAGATACATAAACCTCCTTTGCTTTGCCCATCAACTTACTCTGCATTTTGAGACACCCCCACAAATCTTCTTTCTACAGAAGAACTGTCAGAATGGGAGCAGGAGTAGGTTATTCAGCCATTGAGTCTGCTGTGATATTCAAGGTAAACTAAATGCTGGCCCAATCAAGAATGTCCATTATCTGTGAAAGAATAAAAAACTTTTAAAGTAAGATTATGGTTAATGTGATTGTGGCCCTTACTCCACATTCCTGCCTACCCCCATAACCCTACTCTCTTTACAATCAAAGTCTGTTTAAATTAATGTTGAATATATTCAAAGACCCAACATCCATTCCTCAACAGGGGAGAAAATTTCAAATACTGATAACTCCCTGAGAACAAAAACAACTTCCTCATCACTCCTTAAATGCACCTTATTATATAACTGCGCTGCCTAGTTTTAGATTCCTGTCCAAGAGGAAATATTCTCTCAGTATTTGTCTTGTTAAGTATGATAAGAATTGTAATTATAGATGTGTAATTTATATATATTTTGATATCATTTATCTCTGAGTTTGGATTTTTGAATTTTATCCGGTGGTTTTGTGTAACTAAAGGGGTTTAAGAATTAATTTGCAAGTATTCCTGCAGTTATAGAGATTCCTTTGAAAACACTGTGCTAGAAAGATTATCTGGAGAGTGGTGAATTTTTATTTATATTGGGAGAATGTCATGAGTGAAGAAAGTAAATGTAGTTACACATTAGTAGGTAAGGGAAATATCCATAGCTTGGGGGGGAGAAAAAATGTTCTTTAGTTTCAGTTTGAGCAGTATTACAACAGTCTTAGCTGAAGCTGGAGGTGTAACCGTTTACATCTGAGAAAGCCAGAAGATAGTTTATAATTTTTTTTAAATAAAAGTTTACCCCAATGTAAGGAGTTTAATAAAATTTCCAGGCCAGAAGTGTTTGGTTAAAATGCTGAAGGGATTATTTGAAGCTGAGAAAGGTTAAGCTCAGTTGTGTGATGGGTCCATTATAGGCTGTCAGATTCTCAGGTGAGGAGTTGAAGCCACTGTTAAGTTAAGCCCTGTAGGTGTGAGAGGGGAAGAAATCTTCTCTGGTGTGAATAATATAAAGGTGTAGTTTGTGGCTTTATGGGATGCTTAAAGTGTTTTTTAAAACCTCTACATTTGTATCATATGCATATTGTTTGATTTATTCTATTTTATCTTCATTTAGTTCTTCCAGAATAAACCTTTTCTTTATTGTTAAAACTGTATCTGCAACAATTACAGAATGACAGAATTGTTACAGTACCAAAAGAGGTTGTTTGTCCTATTGTGCCTGCACTAGGTCTTCAAACAAGCTGCATTTCCTAATGCTAATCTCCTGCTTCTTCCCCATATGCTTGCACACTATTTCTGATCAAATAATTATCCAATGTCCTTTTAAATACTACAATTGAATCGGTCTCCATTAAATTTCCAGGCAGTGCATTTCATACCTTAACTACTCACTGAGTGATTTTGTTTTTCTCACATCAGGAGAAAGTGAGGACTGCAGATGCTGGAGATCAGAGCTGAAAATGTGTTGCTGGAAAAGCGCAGCAGGTCAGGCAGATACCCTCATGTTATCACCCTCGCCTTAACCTCCTTCCACCTATCGCATTTCCAACGCCCCTCCCCCAAGTCCCTCCTTCCTACCTTTTATCTTAGCCTGCTTGGCACACTTTCCTCATTCCTGAAGAAGGGCTCATGCCCGAAACGTCGATTCTCCTGCTCCTTGGATGCTGCCTGACCTGCTACGCTTTTCCAGCAACACATTTTCAGCTTTTTCTCACATCACCCTTGTTTCTTTTGCTCATCACTTTAAATCTAAACCCTCTCATTGGTGTTCCTTTTATGGGTGTGAACAATTTCTCTCCATCTACTTTGCCCAGCCCACTCATGATTTTGAATACCACTATGATATCTTCTCTTAGCTTCTTCTCTCCAAGGAGAACAGTCTCACCTTCTTCATAACTGAAGTTTCTGATTCCTGGATTTATTCTTGCAAATCACTTCTGTACTCTTCCTAATGGCAATAGTCGGGGGGGGGGGGGTCCCATGTATCTGCTGTCCTTGACCTACTGGTTGGTAGAGGTTACATCTTTCAAAGGCGCTGTCTCATGAGCCTTGATGAATTTCTGCAATGTATTTTGTAGATGGTACACACTGCTGCTACTGACTGTTGGTGATAGTCGGTGTGGATATTTGTAGATGTGATATCTAACAAGAAGACTGCTTTGACCTAAATGGTATCAAGGTTTTTGAGTGTTGTTGGAGCAGCACTCATCAAGCCAAGTGGGGAATATTCAGTCAAACCCATGACTTATGCCTTGTGGACAGGTTTAGAGAAGTCAGAAGGGCAGTTGCTCACTGCAGGTTTCTTAGCCTCTGGTCTGCTCTTTTAACAACAGTATTTACATGGATTATCCAATTCAGATTCTGTTTAATGGTAATGTTGATACTGCAGGGTCCATAATGGTAATGCCCTTGAATGTCAATGGGTGATGGTTAAATTTTCTCTAGTTGTAGATGATCATGGGTTTTGTGATCTTGTGCATCCTCTTCACACCAATTCCTTCTTCCATTCTCACACCATATTTCTTTTCCGCAGCACAGATAGTTGATGAGTTGTAAGTATGAAATCAGTTTCAGGTTTCATTCCTTTTCCTGGAGGATCCATTTCTGTTCATCATTTAACCTGCATGCTCTGTACTTTGTGATAATTTTTAACTCCCATTCACCTTATTGTCAGCAATCCTTTGCCATTTGCTTGATGCCATATGCTAATTTATAATAATGAGCAAAACATACATTTCTGTACTGATCAGCTGTGGTTGCCTCATGTTAGATCTCATATATCAATGAGAGTCTGTGTTGCCGACTGTATTCAGGTGACCTTTAATGTGATTTACAGCATAGTTACAACATACAGCAAAAAGACACACAAAAATCTTCAGAATGTCTTAACTTATACAATATAAACTCGAGTGCACATATCCTTCCTTTGATTACTATTGGTCAATGGAGTTGAGTTGTCCCTCTCTAATTGACTCTCTGGTATAATTTAAACTTGCCTCAGCAAAATGACAAAGCCATCGATAGGCTTGTGGTCCACTCCCAGTCTTTCATGATGTCTTCCAGACTCTTATCTCCTTTCTTGAGACTTTTCACAATAGATCTTATTACTTCAGAACCTTTTAAGTTTCTAATTACAGGAAATAATATTGATTTTTGACCATTTCAAAAAAGATTATGTGGTTATACCTAATATTAGAATTATTTACCAAACAAGTTCAATCTACATTCCAATGTTTGCTAATCGCTGTATTCATTCCTGTCTGCAATGATAAAGAGGGATGGTTTTTTTACTATCTGAAACTGTTTTGAATATTTTCCTTTAATGCTTTTCTATAACTAATTTGGATCTATATTTATAATTATTGATTAAACAACTAATTAGTGTGAGATGTTCTTATTTAATGCCTTATGCATTAGCTGCAACCTTGATTGTTATCTAATGTAAAATTTTACTATGTCTTTATAGAGTGGTTATTGTTCTACTATACTAATCAAATGTTTAAAATGTTATTCTCTATGTCTTTATGCACATTCAGGAACCTTGAAATATTACTGTCAGCCTTGTTCTGCTGCATTTGCCATGGGTAGCCATTGGCTATTTTGTGAGCTCAGTTATGGGCAGTCCTAACATCTCATAATACAATTATACGATTTTTGAGCAGATAAAGGAAGTTGACATATTAAGTGAGTCTAGACCGAAACATAATTTTCGGCACTAAAAATTGAGTTGTCTTATACATCATATTGACATATACACAGTGATCTAGAGTATTTAAAATCATAATGGGATTTGAGACAGGGAAAACAGAAAAAAAAATCCAGAACAGAAGGAAGTTCAATAATAAAATTGGACTTTTGAGGTCATTTAAGAAGGGAGTGAGGAAGCACATATTTCACACAAAGGTGGTGGAAATATGTAACTTTCTTCCTAAAAAGCTTTTGATGCTAGGTTAATTGAAATTTTAAGGACTGAAATTAATAGATTACTGTGTGGTAATTGTATTAAGGATATGGACCAAAAGTGGGCAAATGAATTGAGGTACAGATCAGTGAGTAGGCTCAATGAGTTGAAGAGCCTACTCTGATTCCTATATTCTGAACATGACGTACACTGTGAGTGATTATTGTTCACAAAGCAGACAAGTAATGATTGAATATTTAAATCATAACGGAGAAAAGAGTTAACTGCTTTAAGTTAATTAGTTAGTGGATCTGCAGATTGCAATATTAGACTCTAATTGATTCTACCTGTTCTTTAATAAGGTGACAGTTCATTGTTAGTTACATCAGATCCAATGTAAATTAAGTGCACCTTCATTCCCTGGGCTGTATGATAATATTTTCAGTCATCATCAACACTGAAAGTGCTTAGAGCAATAAGCTGGATGCCAGGATGAAGAGGTTGTACCTGCCAGAAAAGTTTGAACAGGTAAAAGAGCTAGATGAGCTGATAGAGGTTATGAAAGGGTCAGATGCAGAATCATAAAAAGAAGTTTTGGTTTGTTTATGAACAACAGTCACAAGGGAATTCAGGAAAAATATCTTTACCAAAGAGTGGTTATCGTTAGGAGTTGTGCCAATGGCAAGGATGCATTTAATGGAAACTAGATAAACAATTGAGGGAGAAAGCATTTTTGATGGGGTCAGGCGAACAACAGCTGGAAGGAGTTTGTGAGAAGCCTAAGCAATAACATGGAACTGTTAGGTCTGTATCAACACTCTAACTACTTTATAGTTAGCATTAGCCTGACACCACTTATCAATTTTTAACAATGAGTTATATTTTTCCAACCATTTCTGGGAAAATTCTTTAACAATATAACATGAGTATAACTACAGTAATTGGAGTATAATCAAAATTCTGGACTTTCCAATATCTCAATACCATTTAATAATAGTTATTACATGTAATGAGAACATAATTGTTAGCCAATAGTAAGTTAAAAGTAACAGGTATTTTCAGGCCTTTTATTCTTCTATCATAAAAATAGTGATGTCAATGTGAAACAGCTGATCATTCAAAATCGCCGATCATTATTGGCACTCAAACAGGATGTTGGTGAGGTCTCTTCTGGAGTAGTCTGTGCAACTCTGGTCACCCTGTTATAGAAAGGATATTATTAAACTGGAGGGGGTTCAGGAAAGTTTTGCTAGGATATTGCTGGGAATGGAAGATTTGAGTTATAAAAATAGGTTGGACAGGCTGGGGCTTTTTCGATGGAGCGTAGGAGGTTGAGGAATGAACTTAGGGGTTTATACAATCATGAGGGGCAGATAAGATGAATAACAAAGGTCTTTTCCCTTAGGTGGGGGAGTTCACAGTTAAGAGGCTTATTTTTAAAATGAGAGGAGAAAGATGTAAAAGGGATGTGCGGGACTTTTTTTTTACACAGCGAGTGGTTAGTGTGTGGAATGAACATGCAAGTATAGTTACAATGTTGAAAAGACATTTGGATAAGTATATGAATAGGAAAGTTTTAGAGGGATTTGGGCCAAATGCAAGCAGGTGGGATCAGTTTAGGTTGGGAACATGATCAGCATGGACTAGTCGGACTGAAGGGTCTGTTTCCATACTGTATGACTCCATGACTCTGTAATTGCTTGTTCCATCAGTGTTTAGCTGCTGTGTGTGCTGAATTAAAATGCTTTCTCAATTTTCACAATTCATGCAAAGGAGGAATATATACATTTTGCAAGTGTTTGTTGATTTTTTTTCAGGTAAATTTTCAATTATTCCAGTTTAGTCAATTTCATGTTTTTCAATTCTGACAAATGTTTCACACCCATCAGAGGAAATTGACTTCAAGAAACATAACTAAAGACCATTCACAGAAATATTAGAGGAAAGAAAGGACAATTCCCTGTACCTATATTAATGAACAAATTAATTAGTTAGCTATTTAGCTAACAGGCGTTAAATGTTTCACAAAGTTCATTTATTAAATGTGCGTAGTAAGTATTGTTGCATACCTTCTGTCTCAACTGAGCAGTGATGAACCATTGACAATTTTCACTGTGTCCAAATTGAGTTGTGGATAACTTGAAAAGCATTCCCTCCAGCACATAATTTTGATGCCACAAATCATCAACAATCAATGAAATAAGTGAAAGCTACTACATTGCCAAGTAGTTGGAAAGAACAAGTAATTACACCATGTCTTTTTTCATACTTAATCTATAAAATGTATTGGTAAAGAACAAATTATAAATGTCAAACAGACCAAAACAAATCTTCCTTCCAGATCCTTACTGCTGTTACAGTAAGTTATTAGCATTAATAATATGTTAAAATTTCTGTTGCTAAAAATGTTATACAACACTGGAATTATACATGGACTTCTAGAAGAAATTCGTCAAACACTGGATACTGTTTCTTACCTGACAGCTAACAAAGCATGTGCTATTCTTTTATTTTGTATTCTACAGTTTGAAAGGAGTGACAATTCTTTCAGAGAATTTAAATTTAATGGCATGTCTGGAGGTTGGTGGATTGCAGTTCATGAAAATGTTTGTAGATGAGTGAAGCTTCATCACCCTCTTCCCACAGGAATGTAAACTGTCATTAACAAATTTGCCGGTGCAGAAGATGATGTAGAAATGTTACCAGCAAGTTCAGGCTCCCTTGAAAAAAAATTCCAAAATTATTCTTTGATCATAAGATATCTTAGAGTACACAATGTAACGGTTGAAATTTGACAATAGATATGCTGAAATACATTTAAATTCTTCCATTGCAATATGTGATACTCTGGCAATTGCATCATTACATTTCTTACAATTATATGTTACATTTACAATAAGCATCACATGGTTAACGTACATGTTTTTACATGAATTGCATCACCTCACTTAGCAATGATGGGAGAGCTTTGGTCAGAGGGCTTTCAACCTTTGCACCCTTTAATCCTGGACCTTAGACCAAAGAGGAATGCGTCAGTTTGCAATTGTGCTTTCAGTTTTCCCCTTTCTTCCTATGTCATGGCAGACAGTTTGTTTATGAGGAACAGTTTTGCCTGATCTTGATCTTAGGAAATATCCACAGATATATATTTTCCCACAGTATCTCCTGGATAGCCCAACTACAAACTACAATTTTCTTAGAGATTAACTGCAAGATTCATGTTCTTGCTTCAACTTGGATCATCCAGCTCAGCATAAAGCTGAAATTGAAACCAGATTTTTCATTGCATATGTAAAAACTACCAGCAATCTTAAAGAGATTTACATTGAAACTGCTCTGTCTTTTTTGCTGACCAATTCGTCATTGTGTTTCTTGCTCAAATAAATTAATATTATGTTCTTCTGTTATGCAAGGACTTCAGGATCCTGGAACAACTTTATGATGGTGTTTCAGAGCTGCACTTCACGGAGTGTAAGCACCACAGTGCAACTTGAGTTAGAATAAATTGGAAATCACACTCTAGGAGATATGGTAGAGTGAGACTCTCTGGAAGAAACGCACATGACATAAACACATGAAGAAGATGATGAAAGCTTTCCACCAGTAGAATTAATGGTCAATTGTGGGTTTTGGCTGTGCCTTTGGATGAAATGTATTGACTCCTCACCACCTCCATTATACCTTTTAATCAACACTATTTCAATAACTACCCATTGGTATGTGCTCTGCTGGAGAGATTTTCCAAAATACCATGTCCAGCACTTTACAGGGACTAGATAGCATCGTATACCATGCCGATGATATCCTAATACATGCTGAAAGTACCCAGCTCCATGATATCAGATTACATAAGAACATGAAATGTTCATTAGCAAAAAGCTTTACTGTAAATTTTGTAGGGATTCAATTTGTTTCTAAGATAATGTTTTCAACAAGGTGGTCAAAGCCTTCTGATTCTGAAGCCAGTCTGAAGACAGTTTCTAGTTATGATAAATCACATGGCCTAATTTTCACTATATCTCCACTTCAGTGATTAAACCTTTGAGAAGTCACTTTTAAAAATTCCAGACATGGTATTGGGATGGGCAGCAAAGAATGATCTTTCAGAAAATTTAAGGACATACTATTGTCCGCTGATGTCATTGCCCATTATAATCCATCACCTTCCAGGATTATACTTGTGGATGCATCAGCCACAGATATTGGAGTAGTCCTTTTTCAGGAACAGGTGGAAGGATACCGAACACTCATTTATTTGTGATTCAAGAGCATTGTCAAATGCAAAATCCCAGTATATCATTATCAGGGAAGAAGCTTTAAGTAGTTACCTGGGCCTGTAAAAAGTTTTCAGATTAAATTCTGGAGCCCTCAGGTATGATTGTGACTGATCAGACAATTCATAGAATCATAGAATCAGTGTGAAAGCAGGCCATTCAGTCCTTCGAGTCTGCACCACCCCTCCCAAGAACATCCCATCCAGACCCTGTCCCTGTAAGCTTGCATTTCCCCTGGCTAATCCACACCACAGGCAATTTGGCATGACCAATCCACCAAATCTGCACAATTTTGAACTGTGGTGGAAAACTGGAGTACCCATGCAGACACAAGGAGAATGTGCAAACTCCACACAGTCACCCAGGGGAGGATGTTCAATCCATTTGCAAAATTATAATTCACCTACATATATTCAGTTGAATAACAAAGCAGAAGCATGGTTCAGGCATCAAATAATCTGCTTAAAATATTTCCAGATATTCTTTCAGCTCATTTATTCCTCCACTCACCTCAGGGAAAACAGCTATTGGGCACAATAGGTCACTCCAGATTGTTTCTCAGAAGGAATGCCAATCCTGACTAAGCAGTTGTCGAACTATAATAAACCTTTTGCGCCAAAACACTGTCTACACCAGGACATGGACAAGTGGTCTGATAAGGCACCTCTGTAAGGAGGGCACTATTCGAGAGGAACTATCGAGACTGCATTGATCATGCGTTTCAGACACAACTGAACATCTAATTGTTCTAACTGTTGTTACTTTATTCGACTATTAGAGCCTATCCAGTTATTATCCTTACCACAGGAATAACCTACTCAATTGGAACAAAGTCAAACACCACTGGCAGTATGCCATGATATGCCAGTCGGAATCCTAGATTTGTATTACCCATTCAAAGCATGTGGTCAGGCTACCAGATTGATTGAATGTCTTAGTTAAAGTAGCCAGCAAAGAACAAGCAGGATCTCCAAATATACCTGACATGTTTCTATACCTTATCATAGATTTGGGGATGGGTGGGCAAGACAAAGTCAGAATCTTCAGTGAATATTGTAAAAGATCATCTAAGTTACTTGTTTGTGAAGGTATATAATCAATGATTATGACAGGAAGAAAACATATTTGGGAGCAAGGTCATGTAAAGGCTTCAGGACCTGGAAAAATATTGATACAGAGCTGCACATCACTGAGTATAAATGCTACTGTATGGTAGAGTTAGAACAAAGTAGAAAGAAACGCTTTGAAAAACACAGGGAGAACACATGGACAGGAGCATACAAAGAAGTTAAATTAGTCCTTACTTAATATAACTATGACATCAGATCCTGGTATTTCTATAATTGCCATATTAATATCAATCTACAATAAATAGCGTAACTTTGAGGTCTAAAGCTGGGCAGTTTTTGACTTTACCTTCTCCTCAACTAATCTGCAAATAAAACAAGTTCATAGTGTGCCATCAAGCCACATGATAAAAGACTTCTGATCACAAATAACGTTTTGATGTTTTATACATTAAAATTCACTGATCTGCAGTCACCACATCCTATGATGAACATAAAATACTTGTTAAACCCTTTACAGAATGCAATTCAGCAGTGCTGAATGAAGAAGAAGAAACATAAATCAGCAGTTATGACTTTCTAGGAAGGACATTTTCTATCGCTGCAGCTGCAACACTTATCATACAAATTTATAGTATAATGATCTATGTACTCTCATGGAAGCTTACCAAATTGGCTGTTGCTGAGCTATATTTTACATTCAGAAGCAAAACTCATTTGAGTAATACTTGATGATAATTTTATGGAAGACTTGCATTTAAAAAGAATTTTGCACAGGCTAAAGACATCTCAAAATATTTCATAACCAGTTAAGTGAATAATGATCAGATTATCAGATTAAATGATAGTCAGAACACCAGCAAGAATCCCCTTCATTTCTTCAAATACATCCAGCTAAGAAGAGACATGACCCAGATTTCTAATCAGAAGTAAAAACCCTATTTCCAAACCTGACCAAACAATAAACTACACATCTATCCGTTGGCCAGTTCTGCCTGGGAATTTCTGTCACAGAACAGTGGAGACCAATCCAGGAAACATTGCAGCTAGCAGCACAGTGGACCAGCATGGAAACCACACAACCCTCTTCAGCAGTAATGAAATATCCAGCAGGATAGGGGAGATGAATGCATAGCTGAGGAGCTGGTGTATGGGAGAAGGATTCACATTTTTGGATCATTGGAATCTCTTTTGGGGTAGAAGTGACCTGTACAAGAAGGGCGGATTGCTCCTAAATTGGAAGGGGACTAATATACTGGCAGGGAAATTTGCTAGAGCTGCTCGGGATGATTTAAACTGGTATGGTTGTTGGGGGGAGGGCGGGGGACCTAGGGAGATAGTGAGGAAAGAGATCGATCTGAGACTGGTGCAATTGAGAACAGAAGTGAGTCAAACAGTCAGGGCAGGCAGGGACAAAGTAGGACTAATAAATTAAACTGTATTTATTTCAATGCAAGGGGCCTAACAGGGAAGACAGATGAACTCAGGGCATGGTTAGGAACATGGGACTGGGATATCATAGCAATTACAGAAA
>NC_057715.1:55347812-55371565 GCF_004010195.1 Chiloscyllium plagiosum
AAATTGCACCGTTAAGAGGCATTTGGATGGGTATATGAATAGGAAGGGTTTGAAGGGGTATAGGCTGGGTGCTGGCAGGTGGGACTAGATTGGGTTGGGATATCTGGTTAGCATGGACGGATTGGACTGAAGGGTCTGTTTCTATGCTGTACATCTCTATGATTATGACTATAAGGTACAGTGAGAAGGTAACCGTGAGTGGTAAGGTAGGGTTACAGGTAGCTGAGGCACTCATAACAAGGTCAGCAGAGGGTTAGGGGGTATGTGGTGGAGTGGTGTAAGGTACCAGTCAGTTTGCAGGTATGTAAGGGGGAGAGGGTAGCGGGCAGGTGAGGGTTTAGGTCACAGAATAGATGAAGGTAGGAAGACAGTTGTGTTAGTGTATCAGATAGGAGATAGTGGGGACTGCAGATGCTGGAGAAGTCAGTCAATAAAGTGTGACGCTGGAAAAAGCACAGTAAGGCTTAGCCCTTTTGCTCCTCAAGCGCTGCCTGACCTGCTGTGCTTTTTCCAGCGCCACACTTTATCAATTTAGTGTATTAGATTGATGAGGAGATTGGATTGAGAGCCAGATAGCTATTTGGAATAGTTGCCAGAGGGGTGCAGGTCCACAGTGGAATTTAGGCTCAGGGCTAGATGGGTGACTGGTGTTGGGTCAGGGCAGAGGAATTGTAGGGTTAAGCGGACTTGGGTCAGGGCTGAGAGTGTGGTGCTGGAAAGGCACAGCAGTTCAGGCAGCATGGGAGGAGCAGAAAAATTGATGTTCCAGGCAAATGCCTTCCTGATGAAGGGCTTTTGCTCAAAACATTGATTTTCCTGCTCCTCAGATGCAGCCTGACCTGCTATGCTTTTCCAGCATCACACTCTCGACTCAAACCTCCAGCATCTACCTCCAGCATCACTTTTGTCTTGGGTCAGAGTTGCATGTCGGATGGAGAAGTTACAGGTGTGGAGTGGTAGTGTCAGGTCCACAGGGTCAGGAGATGCTCAGGTTGGGATTTGTCAGGAATTCGAGTGATATTGATGTAAGTGCCAGCAGTGAGCCATGGGTTCAACTTAATAGTTCCCCAGGAATTAGAGCAGGTTTGATTTCTTCTAACTTTGCATGGGTAAGCTTAAATGAGTTGGAACTTTTGAACCCTCAAACTTAACTTCGAATTGGGTACTTTGTTTGGAGGGCTTCAGATATGTGATTGCCTGAAGAAAATCTCAACTTCCTTGGTGGACTGTTTGGTTAAGCTCTGAGTCGAGGTTATCATTTTCAGTAGGATTAGGACAAACTAGGCAAAGGTGAGGGAGTGGTGGCAGTTGTTGGACCCAGAATAGGATAAGCATTGAGGGCTGTATCAGGTCCAGCAGGGTCAGGTCAGGAAAGAGGTGGGGATGGCATTAATGCATGGGTCCAAAGGGCTAGATCACAACATTAACTACCCTTTAAAAAGTAACCCATTGGCTGTAAAACAGTTTGGGGTATCATTAAGTCCTAAGAGGCCCAATACAAATGCTATCTACTTTCATGCCTTGGTGTGGGACTTAGACCCTATCATTTTCAGACTCACAATTATTCAAAACAATTCCCCATAGTTCTTGATGATGCAAACAGTCATCTGTGTATTCAAATATCCTCATCTATCTTCTACATCATCATATGATCAATGTTCTGTTTGTTTTGAGGTTCTACCAGTCAACTTCACATTAATTAGTAATCTGGAAACTCTGCATAGTTGTCAATATGATGTCATATGTATAGGCATTTTCATGGTATACCAAAAAGAGGGCATTTCACTTTGTTTGTAAATGAGATGTGTGCGCCAATATAATTATATACATTATGACAGCATTGTTGCTTTGACTACACAAGCAGAGGCATTTAACAGTGGCTGAAGTCAAAACAATGTTTTAAAAATAAAATCAGAAATGCATAAAGAAGTACACATAGTGCTTATAGAAACATACTTATTCCCTCGATCATGAAAAAATATCTTTGTGAGAAAGACTGTTCCAAAAACTGAGTCCATCTAAAGTAAGGCTAATGGTTCTTTAATGAGAAAATTAATCTTCAGAAATTTATATACAATTAACTTGACCCACTTCAGTTCTGTTGTTACCAGTTGAGTACTCAGATCTTAAGTCCACAGGTCAACCTGAGAGGTCAAACTACATTTGTTATTATTTGCAAATTGTGACCTGATTGACTCAACTAAAACTCACATGAAAACAAACATTCATGAATGTGCAGATGAATTGTGATTTATATTTCTGACAAGATGGACAACAAGAATTTCATTAAATATATACAATGGAATAGAGAGGCTGAAGTTAACATAGATCCCTTAGAGAATGAGGCTGGGTAAATGATAAAGGGGAACCAGGAAATGGAATAGGAGTTCAATAAATACTTTGCATCAAACTCCACAGTAATAGATGCTAATATCATTCCATAGCAAAAGGATAAGAAGAAAGAAATAAGTATCAGTGAAAAATATATGCTAGAGAAACTTAAGATCAATAAATCCCTTGGGCCTGATGGGATATATTCTAGGATATTAAAAAGAAATAGTACAGAGATAATGGATGCACTGACAGTAATCTTCTAAGAATCCTTAGATCCTCCCAACATAACACCTTTATTTAAAAAGGAAAGGAGACAAAAAAACAGGTAACTGTAGGCCAGTTATTGGGAAAATATGATAAAGGATGTCAAGGCAGTTAAAATTCATAATATGATCAAGCAGAGTCTGCATGGCTTCATGAAAGGTAAATCATGCCTGACAAATTTATTAGAATTCTTCAAAGGGGTAACAAACAGGATGGATAAAGGGGAAATAGTGGACACAATGTATTTGTGGGGATTTTCAGGAAGTGCTTGATAAGGTACCACACATTAAGTTACTTAATAAGATCCTAAGAGCCCCTGGCATTGGAGATAGTATACCAACATGGATAGAGGAGTGGCCAACTAATAGAAGACGGAGACTTGGAATAAACAAGGCATTTTCAGGATGACAATCTGTAACTCATAAAGTGCGCATTGCTGGGGCCACAATTACTTACAATATATGTTGATGATTTAGCTGAGGAAAGTGAATGTACTACAGCTGAGTTTGTAAATGACACAAAAATAGGTGGAAAGGTAAGTGGTGAGTCTGCAGAGGGATATAAACAGATTAAATAAATTGGCAATAATTTGCCAGATGGAATAGAATTTGGGAAAATGTGAGGTTATCCATTTTGGCAGAAAGAATAAAGGACCTGAATGGTATAAAATTGAGAATTGTTGCAGAAAGCTACAGCACAGGGGGATTTGGGAGTGACTGTGCATAAATCATAAACATGCTAGCATGAAAACTCAGCAAGTAATAGGGAAGGCAAATGAAATGTGGGCCTTTACTTCAAAGGAAATATAGTGTAAAAATAGGATGGTCATGCTACAAATATACAAGGCATTACTCAGACCACATAAGGAATGCTGTGAACAGTTTTGGTTCCCTTATTTAAGCAAAGATATATTTGCATTTGAGGCAGTCTGGAGGAAGTTTGCTAGGCTGCTCCCAGGCATGGAGGAATTGTTTTATGAGGAGAGGTTGAGTAGGTTGGCTGTACTCATTGGATTTTGGAAAAATAAAAGGTAATTTTATTGAAACACATAAGATTCATGGGGAAACTTGTCAGACCTGCTTAGTTTTTCCAGCAATTCTTTTTTGTTCTGATTTCCAGCATCTGCAATTCTTTGGTTATTTGTTTAGCATATTAAATGGGTCGCCAGTGTGACTCTAGCAGGCCTCCCAGTAACCCTGAGGTTAGTTCTTGAAATAATTGAGAGAGCTACTGGCAGGAATCAAACCCATGAATGCACAAATTCTGCACGCAGATTTTTATCAACATCTCAATTTTTGAAAGTTCCTTCATATTATCTAAATATGTTTTAAATTCATATTCTCATATTCAATCTTCAATAAGAAATGAACATATGATGCAGCACAATTGCTTTCATGGATATGTACAGACACTGTATTGCATTGTATTACATTTTACTAAACAGTGAGAGTGTGGAAAATACAACACTCAAATGCAGAAATTTTTAGCTTGTAGTGAGCTTGCTTATGAATAGTATCTGACTCATTTACTTACAGTTTGCAGCAGATTCAATGCTAGAAATCAAATCAATGTGATGAAAGCTGGTATGTGAAAATATCTAACCTCATGTAAATAAACAAAAGGAATAAAACAACTAATGATCAAGGACTTACTTAATTTAACATTTAAGGCTTAATTTTGCAATGTGTGGAGCCTTTCTGGCAACAAATGTAGGTCAGACCAAAAATAGAACAAATTCATTTGATAAACAGAGGGTATATTAATGGAAAATTGGCTCCATGCAGACTGAAACAAAAAGTACTGTTAAATTACATCCTGTTAGAGACTACACTGAAAAGAATCACCATGGCAACTTTCAGAAAAGGGTTCCAATTCTGCTGGATATTTATTTAACATAGCTACCTGAACAATGTTGAAAAAGAATACATGATGAATCAATCCTAGGATGTACCTGAAGAAGCTTAATATTGGCAACCAATTGCCCTGGTAATGTGGTTCAAAACTAAAAGGACTGAAAACTGCAACCATAGGAAAAACGTGTACTTCCTCTATACTCTACCAAACCTGATCTCAGCCCCACCTCTATCAACTCCTCCACAGTTTCAAAATGAATAGACTGTTTGTTAAAATGTGATTCTAAATTAGCAGAAATTTTCTCTGATTAAGTATCATGGAGACCAAACTATTGACATCTGCATTCCGAAAATGCCATCTTTGGCCAGCTCCCTGTCAACTGGCTGAAACTGAGCTAGTCTGTTCACAATCTTGGTGTAATAGTTGACTCCAAGATGAACTCGTGATCACTAAAAGCACATATTTTCACCTCTGTTAATTGCCAATCTTTATCCCACTTTGGCTCATCCATTGCTGAAACCTGCATTCATACTTTTGTTAACTCGAGATTTAGCTATTGCAACATATTCCTAGCTGTTCACCCATATTCTATCTTCTGTAAACTTGAGGTAAATTCATTAATTTGCTGTAAGTGACATTCCCCAATCACCCCGTACTCGTTGAACTACACTATTGGCTCCCAATAAGCAACATCTTAATTTTAACATTCCCAGTTTTGTTTTCAAACCTCCTCATGGACTTACCTCTCCTTTTCTTTATGATCTCTTCTATGCCCACAACCCTCTGCGATATCTTTTCCTACCAAGTTATGATCTGTTTTGATTTTGATTGGTTCGCATTGGTGGCCATGTCTTCAGTTGCCCAAACCTTAAGCTCTGGAATTCCCTCCTTCAATCTCTCTGTTTCTACAGCTTTTCTCTCTGTTCTAGATGCTTCTTATTCCTTAACTTTTGAACCAGGATTTTGGCTATTCACACTACTGTTGTCTTTTGTAACTCAAATTTGCTGCCATGAAAGACCTTGCATCATTTTATTCCTTTAATATTGCTATATAAATACATTGTTGTTGCTGTTGATGTTCTTCAACCAAAATACTTCTGCCAGAATATTAATAAGGTAAGTTGTGCCATTAACAAAGCATTTAATAAGCAATGATGCCATTTAATTGGCAACATCTCACTGCCTACCCAGAAACTCACCTCACCGCTTGTCAAACCATAAGAGATGGCACAAAATGCCCCTGATATTAAGGTAGGCCTTGCTGAACTTATTTGATTCTGCTCCAAGTCTCCCCTTCAGCCCCCTATCAGATTTTGCCCGTAGTTACCCAGTGGCATAATGACATAATGGTTCACACTGCTGCCTCATAGGACCAGGGACCCAGGTTTGATTCCAGCCTTGGGTGACTGTGTGGAGTTTGCACATTCTTCCAATGTCTATGTGGGTTTCCTCTGGGTGCTCTGGTTTCCTCCCACAGTCAAAACGTATGCAGGTTAAGTAGTTTGGTTATGCTAAATTTCCCTGTAGTGCACAGGGTTGTGCAGGCTTGGTGGATTAACCATGGTAAATGCAGGGTTATGGGTATAGGTTGTGATGCTCTTCAGAGAGTTAGTGCAGGCTTGATGGGCTGAATGGTCTCTGTCTGAACTGTAGGGATTCTATGAATTACAGTAAGCTTTAATCTCACTAATGTTGCCTGGCAAGTTATTTTCAATTAAGTAGGCCACAGTCGTCTGAAGTCTCAAATGTTATGTCAGAGCTTGAGATATTTTTGGACTGTTCCAAATGCAGGGCATATTCCCATGACAAATTTAGACTTCCAAGGAAAATCCCTAGTAGTCACAGTGTTTTGATTTCTGAAGAGTCCTGTAATGCTACTTTCACAGGACATCTGGAGACCAGAAGATCTGGGCTATATAATCAAATCATGTAGTTGGTAAAAAAAAGGCATTTTAACCAAATTAAAGAATAACAATATTCTCTGCTTTAAAACTTTACATAACTCCATCACCACCAAAGTTTCCAAAAAACAGTGGCAATTTGCAAAATGTTCTTTTGTTCCCAAATTAGATGATAAGACTTACAATAGTAGTCCTTATCATATCAATTGTCTGCCAACCACAACGTGAACAGCTGCAAATGAGGATACCAATTCCATTCTATGGATTATCCTGAAGCTTCCGAATTATAGTATTTATTTTCACATTGCCATTTACTTTAGACCAAGACCACATTTAAAATAAATTATATTATGTCTGAAGCAGTGGATGTAACATTAAGAGAACGTCCAGGTCTTGGGAAAACATTCTGAAGTGGTCAATATTGAAGAAATTCCAAAAAGGATTCTATTATCTTTCAATACATTCCATGATACAACAAATAGATGTAAGGATCATTTCTCAAGACTCATTTACTAAAAGTACAGACAAAAGTCACACCAAGATAGTGTTTTACTCCCCATGTAATAATAACTTTGATTATTTACATGCTAATTTTAATGGAATCTTCATTTTTGCAATGCCAAAGCTGGAGTGCACATGAGGTCTAATAAAGAAACCTAAACTGTTAGTGATTTCTGACAATGTTACAAGTCTCTATAACACAAACAGCACAATCCTTTGAGAATGAAGGCAATGAACTGAAAGTAATTTTCTTTTTCTTCTACATTACACTAGGGAAAGGTTAAAACACCAACTTGAAGAAAGGAAATTCTTTCAGTTACAACAAAGGATATCAGAGCTGTGTTCACAGCTGCTGGAACAATAACAGAATTATTAAATACTATCTCTGGGGATAGATAAGATAGCTAAAAAGAAGAATGAAAACCTTCAGAAGACCCAAATTCTGGAAATGAGGACTTCTCTACTACTCAAGAAAGACAAAAACATCTTTTACTGTGTATAGTGATGTCATTTACTATACTTGTTTCAACTCAAAGTTACTCCTATGAAGATAATAACATTTGTAAGCTCCAACAGAAGGGAAGATTATACCATTGTTAACAATGCAATAAGCATTTACACTAGGAACGAAAGGAATGCCTGCACAGCACTCTGGTCTCCAAATTTATTGCAAAATTAATCAATGGTGGTATGTTCAAAGTCTGCATACTAGTCTTAAACTTGTCCAAGGGTTTGGACTGACGAGATATTGAGGGCTTAAGTTATACAATTCCCTTCACTTTTTTTATATTTCCTTCTTTAAAAGATGATAATTGTTCTGAGGTTGATCTCTGTAATTAACAAAAGCTTGCTTTTCTTTTGCACAGATAAACTAAGATTGCCCAACAGCTTCCATTCCAGATGTGAGACCATTACATGTTGATTGTAGATTGCAGTCCTTGGAATAAAGTTTCTGAAGTGGAGACTGATTCTCAGGGCACTGAGTTGACTCCAGTTACTTCTGCAATTGCTGCAACAAGAAGTTTCAAAGTCACATTAGCATTTACACTTAACAAAGAGTGATGATTAAAACTGAGAGACAAAGCATCGGTGATCTCCCTCCCTCACAGTGAAATACAACTGGTGTATGCCTCTCACCTTAAAATTGAATGGAGGAAGGTCATAAAATTCTTAGCCTCCATCATGGCTTTGCATGCAAAAGAAAAACATGCCCACCAGTGTATTCAATTTAAAATTCATTTTCTGTCTTAACCATGATATTTGTATATCACATTCAACTTGTAGGCTTATTTAATCAAAGGACCAAAGGTCCATTAAAACCTTTAAGAGGAAGTCATCTTGCCCTTCAATTTCCTCCAATCTTTTGATACCTGCGGAATGTTTATTCTGTCTCTAACATCTTGTGCTGCTGATCCAATTCAGAGATGATTTTTTTTCCTGGCATCAAGATCCTTTCTACTATTTAATAAAGTTCCCACTGAGTTCGAGTGCCCCAAGTCCAGGAGCAAACGGCTGTGTCCAACTGACCCTTAATAGCATCATATGCACACTGTTTCCTCCCATGTATTCCACTTGTGAACTTCCTGAGTGACTTTTCCTTCTCATATCTGCAAATAAATCTAATCTACAGTGATCCATTACTCTGTGAGTGACTGATTTTTCCTGAAATTTGTCAGCATTGTGCGGGGTTTTGCTGTCTGCAACTCAGTGACTTGCTTGACATTAAAGTCCTTTGCCTGCTGCACCATAAAACAGTTTGTCGTCAGACATTTCTGCCCTTTGGTCATCAGATTGCTGGACTGGCCTCATTACTGACAAACTGCACTATGCTGCCATTGGGCCTCTTTGCAGATATTCACTTGCCAACTGGCAGCAGTTCTGTGGATCTAGTTGCCACTTGCCCCAATGTAATAAGATCAGGTCTGGGTTGTTGATTGAAGATGAATGATGTAAGTAAACATCAACAACATTTATTGAGTACAAACTATAAAATATAATGAGAGTAAGGTCCTAATTCCATGCATTCCAACATCATTATGAAAATGATCTGTAGAAATTATTAGTAAAATTATCAATCACATTCTATTCCACAACATATACGATTGAATTCTATGAGCCATATTTTAATTATGTGACACACTGTGCCAGTATGTGGCATTTAGCCACAATTGTAATTATTGTTCATCAAGGAAAAGGAAAAAAATATTTAAGTTGATGCAGTATCTTAATGCAACTCTTAGGAATGAATGAAAGCGCTCTGAATACAATTATGACTTTGAAAGGCAGAGATGGTGCTTGTAAACTAATAAACAATAAAGATACAAAACATAAGTAACTGCCTATAGTACAGGCTATTGAACATTGGTACTGCTTACATGGAACAGCTTGAAACCAACTGGAGTGCAATTATTATTTTTAAATAGGAATAGGAAACGTCAGTGAAATAGAAGCTTTCCTTTGAATTTGAAGTTTGCAATCACAATCCTATTGAATGCTTCAATAGACATTAGATAGTTCTATACTATACAATGCCAAATGGTACAGTATATTTATAATGATACATCCTGAATTACAGAAAAGGAGAGCTTGTATTTGTGTATTACCTTTTATATTCTCAGAACATGCTAAAATATTTTAGATATAATGAACTTTTGTTGTAGTAGACAAACATCACAGCCAATCTGCACACATTCCACAGACAAAAACTAAACAATTGAACAAATGATCAATTGCTTTTTTTATATAAAGTGGAGCAAGGAATATATTTGGCTCCAAAACAGGACAAATTCTTCATTTTTTTTAAAGTGCTTGGGATCTTTTCTGTCAACTTGAACTGGAAGATAATGCCTCAGCAGAATTTTTGGACTCAGACTTTTGCTGTCAAGGTGGGTAGCATGAAATAGGATCTTTTCCCAGTTTGCTACACCCACCTCAGGAGCAATTCCTCCTTTCAATCATGTTGGGACAGGGATAAAATGATGGGGGGCACTGCAGCCGTTACTGTGGATGGAGGAACGAGATTGGTACGTATGTGTAAATAACATCACAGATTAACAGGTTTTATTTTGTTCTTTCATGGGATGTCAGTGCTACTGGCACTTCCAGCATTTTGTTGCCTATCCTAATTTCCCTTGAACCGATGGATTTTCAAGCCATTAGAGATGGCAATAAGAGTCAATCACATTGTTGTTGATCCTTGATCACAGACAATGTAAGGATGCCAGCCTTCTTCCTGAAAGAATATTACTCAACCAACTGAGTTTGGTACTTTCTTGGTAACTACTAGATGATAGGTATTTGGTTGCCATAATTGAAACTAGCTTTCAATTCCAAATGTTATTAGTCAAAATGAAAATGGGAATGTATAGAAATGGAAACAATCTACTTACTTGGAAAAATTGGTTAGGGTTTAGGAGGCGAGAGGTTGGATTAATGAACTTGTACCCAAAACTGGCAGTGTATAACTAGCAGCCAGGACCGAGTGGCCGTGTCCAATCAAGCTCAGGGCCCCAAGGCCAGGACTGAGCGGCCGTGTCCAACCAAGCTCAGGGCGCCAAGGCCAGGAGCAAGCGCCGTATCCAACCAAGCTCAGGGCCCCAAGGCCAGGACCGCGCGGCCGTGTTCAACCAAGCTCAGGGCCCCAAGGCCAGGACTGAGCGGCCGTGTCCAACCAAGCTCAGGGCCCCAAGGCCAGGACTGAGCGGCCGTGTCCAACCAAGCTCAGGACCCCAAGGCCAGGACTGAGCGGCCGTGTCCAACCAAGTTCAGGGCCCCAATGTCAGGACCGCGCGGCCGTGTCCAACCAAGTTCAGGGCCCCAAGGCCAGGACTGAGCAGTTGTGTCCAACCAAGCTCAGGGCCCCAAGGCCAGGACCAAGCGGCCATATCCAACCAAGCTCAGGGCCCTAAGGCCAGGACCAAGCAGCCGTGTCCAACTGAGCTCAGGGCCCCAAGGCTAGGACCAAGCGGCCATATCCAACCAAGCTCAGGGCCCTAAGGCCAGGACCAAGCAGCCGTGTCCAACTGAGCTCCCAGGCGCCACAGCCAGGACCGAACAGCCGTATCCAGCCAATCTCCCAGGCCTCACGGCCAGGTGCGACAGACATGGCCCCGGGTCCGGCATGTGTCCCTGAATCACTCACTGGGCCCTTGGCCCCAGCCTTTCCCCGCGATACTGCCAAAGCCCAAGTGCCAGGTTCTCTCCATCCAGACTAACATCAACTGCTACTTTGTGTTGTGGGTGGGCGGGGGTAGGGTTGGTTCGGGAGGGATATGTTTTTACAGCTGGGGTGTGAGAGAGGGGGATATTTTTACTGGGGGAGGTTGTGAGGAAGGGGGATGATAAGGGAGGGGAATGTTTTTACTTGAGGGGATGGTGTGGGAGGGGGATGTTTTTACTTGGGGAGTGATAAGGGAGGGTTCTTCCGAGAGGGGCGTTGAGAAACTCTGGTTTCAAACCTCTGCTGCCTTGCGGTCATACCCACTTCGGGAGTAAGCCCTGAGGACACATCTGGAGTTGGAGTCCCTAACGCTATCCAACATTGACTTCAACCTCGGTCTGGCAACCCTTACGACACACTGGTGCCAAGCTGTAACGGCCCTTGGCCCTCCCTTGAACAACATCGGTGGTGTGGATAGGGGAGACCTGCTGCATGGGCAACTGCTTCTATTCCATAAACCTTGCCCAGGCTGCGTCCTGCAGAGGACTCTCCAGCATTGCCTCACCACAATAGTGCAACACTGAAAGCAGCAGTCTACTGGTTATAAGCTTGCATTTGATTGGTGTAGAGCAAGGCACAAGGGGCTGCTTTTGACAGAGGAAGAGGTCATCGTGCCTCACTGGCCAGCTACTGCCCACCTCAAGCAGGACAGCCCTCAGCCAATTAGGTGCTGTCCTGCCACCGTCCACCCACTCCGCTGGGTGATACAAGTAGACCGAACTCAAGACTGTAAACCCTGCAGCTAGTACAACAATAAGACAAAGAGAAAAGCCAGCACTCAAACCAGGAATATATGGACCATACCCACTGGCGTATCAGATGACCTTCGGGAGATCAGCGACACACACAAGACAGCAGTGAGTAACAATGAACTGCTGAGACTCCAAGTGAACATTGCAATGCTCCAAGAGACCCCCTCCCCACAGAATCAGGAACCCTACGGGAGAGAGACTATACCTTCAGTTGGCAGGCGAAGGGCTCAGACGAAATTAGAGAGCATGGAGCCAGCTTTGCCGTTAAGAACACGGCGCTGAAGATGTAGAGCCTAGTGAGAACGGGATGGAACAGACTTTCTCACTCTGACTCCGTACATCCGGCAAGCCTGTCAATCTTGTCAGTGTCGATGTTCCAACCCCCTATTCTACACAAGACGCAAATGACGAGTTCTAAAACCAGCTCTCGATAATAATGTAGGGGATCCCAAGTCAGGAACAGCTGCTGCTATTGGCGACTTCAATGCCACAGTGGGCTCCAACCATGACTCCTGGCCAAGCTGCCTGGGGCAGTATGGGATTGGCAGGATGAATGACAATAGGCAACAACTGCTCGAGCTTTGCACGCTCCACGAATTGTGTGTCACCAACGTCTACTTCCAGACCAAAGCTCAGCACAAAGTGTCTTGGTAACAACCCCGGTCTAAACACTGGCAACAGATAGACCTGATAATTACCAGACACCACCACCTGAGAAACGTGCACATGATTCGCTCCTTTCAGAGTGCCTACTGCGACACGGATCACTCTCTGCTTTGCTGCAAGATCAGACTTCGGCCAAAAAAGCTGCACTACGCCAAGCCTCCAGGCATGTAGCACATCGATGCCAGTAAGACCCAACATCCAGACAAAGTGACGGAGTTCATCAACTCACTGGAAGATGTGCTTTTTGCAGACCCACCAGAAGGAGATGTTCAGCAGAGATGGGAGTCTCTCAGGGACACTATCCACAGCACTGCACTCAAGGCCTTTGGGAAGAAACAGGGTAAGACATAGGACTGGTTTGAAGTGAACTCAAGTAAGCTCACCGCTGCCATCGAGACAAAGCATGTTGCACTACTACAACACAAACGCCACCCTACCCAGGAAACACTGCAAATGCTAAGGACAGCAAGAGGCATGGCCCAGAAAACAGCCAGATGCTGTACAAATGATTACTGGCTACAACTATGCGAAAGCGTTCAGTCATCATTTGACACAGGCAATATCCATGGAGTGCAATGTTGTGGTCTCTCATGTCTTACTGCACTGCTCTCTCTTTCCAGTACTGATGCAGTAATTCATGCAGGCAGTTTAGCAGGACACCCTTTATGCACTTGATGGCCTCTGGTGGAATGCCATCCAATCCTGGTGCCTTCCCAGTGGGCAAGCTGTTGATTGCTTTACTTAGCTCTTCAGCAGTTGGCAATACATCCAGTTCCTCCATGACAGGTAGGCGTTCCACAGCGTCTGGCTCACTGTCCGAGATGCTGTTTTCTCTCTGGAGGAGATCAAGAAAACCTTCTGTCCAACCCAGAGGAAGACAGCACCACTGAAAACAATAACAGACGAGACTATCAAAGACAATGGCAAGCAGATGGAGAGATGGGTGGAGCATTACTCCAAACTCTACTCCAGAGAAAACAGCATCTCGGACAGTGAACCAGACGCTGTGGAATACCTGCCTGTCATGGAGGAACTGGACGCATTGCCAACTGCTGAAGAGCTACGTAAAGCAATCAATAGCCTGCCTACTGGAAAAGCACCAGGATTTGATGGCATTCCACCAGAGGCCATAAAGGGCATCCTGCTAAACCGCCTGCATGAACTACTGCGCCAGTGAAGGAAAGAGGGAGCAGTGCTGCAAGACATGAGAGACTACAACATTGTGACCCTATATAAGAACAAAGGGGACAGAAGCAACTGTAACAACTATAGGGAAATCTCTTTGCTCAGTATCATTGGGTAGGTCTTTGTCCTAGTGGTCCTAAACAGACTGCAGAAAATCGCCGAGAGGGTATATCCCGAGTCTCAGTATGGTTTCAGGTCAGAACGCTCTTGTAGCTGTTTCTCCCTTTGACAGCTACAAGAGAAATGCAGAGAGCAAAGACTACCACTCTACGTCGCCTTCATTGACCTCAAGAGGGCCTTCAGCCTTGTGAGCAGGGACAGCCTGTTCAAAACCCTCACCAGGATTGGTTGTCCCCCGAAGCTCCTCAGGATAGTTCAGTCATTCCCCACAGACATGAAGGGCATCGTTCTGTTTGACGGCTCTTCTTCGGAGACCGTCAACATTCACAGTGGTGTGAAGCAGGGCTGTGTGCTTGCCCCCACCCTATCCAGCATCTTCTTCCCAGTCATGCTGAAGCAGGCCTTTGGAACATCAACTGATGGTGTCTACCTCCACATCAGATTGGACAGGAGGCTGTTCAGTCTGTCCCCAGCTGAGAGCAAAAACCAAGGTTTGTGAAGTACTCATCAGGGACATGCAGCACTGGCAACACACTCGGAAAAGCAATTGCAATGACTCATAGACAGCTTTGCAAGAGCCGGCCAGGACTTCAGCTTTACCATCAGCCTGAATAAAACCAATGTATTGGGTCAAGGTGTTGAGTGCCCCCCGCCATTACCATCAACAAGTATGAGCTGGAGGTAGTCCACGAGTCTACATACCTTGGCTCCACTATCATGGACAGTCTCTCCCTAAACTCCGAAATCAACAGATAGATCAGACGAGCAGCCTCAACATTCATCAGCCTGACAGAGAGACTCTGGGAGAACAGAAAGCTGACCATACATACCAAGGTTGCAGTCTACAGGGCCTGTGTCCTCAGCACACTGCTTTATGGCAGTGAGACCTGGAGCCTCTACTTCAGAAAAGAGCAGTGTCTCAATGTCTTCCACCTTTGCAGCCTGAGACGCATCCTGGACATCAATGGACTGACCAAGTCATCGATGAGGTCCTAACCCGAATTCCCAGCCTCTTCACCCTGTTCCAACAATGCTGTCTCCACTGGCTGGGCCACGTATACCACAAGTCAAACAGGAACATCCTGAAAGACCTCCTGTAAGGGGAACTGGCCTCCGGCAAGAGAGCGTAAGGGCAGCCCTATTTTTGTTCCAAAGATGTCTGCAAGAGAGACATGAAGTCACTGAACATGAACGTCGAGAGGCGGGATGGTGGCACAGTGGTTAGCACTGCTGCCTCACAGCGCCAGAGACCCGGGTTCAATTCCCGACTCAGGCGACTGACTGTGTGGAGTTTGCACATTCTCCCCGTGTCTGCGTGGGTTTCCTCCGGGTGCTCCGGTTTCCTCCCACAGTCACAAAGATGTGCGGGTTAGGTGAATTGGCCATGCTAAATTGCCCGTAGTGTTAGGTTAAAGAGGTAAATGTAGGGGTATGGGTGGGTTGCGCTTCGGCGGGTCGGTGTGGACTTGTTGGGCCAAAGGGATTGTTTCCACACTGTAAGTAATCTAATCTATAATCTAATCTAAAAAGACATTGAAAGTGATCGCTCTCGCTGGAGGCTGGAATTACACAAAGGTCTAAAAGGAGGAGAAGAGAAGCTGAGGTTTGCTGCTAAAGAAAAGTGCACCCGCTGAGAAACAGCACCAAGACAACACCGGAGGTCTCAGCGCCTTCAAGTGCATTCGCTGCAGCCGAGACTGCCACTCCCATGTGGGCCTCTCCAGCCACAACAGAGGCTGCTCTAACAACAAAGACTGAAGCAAGACTTCCCAGGCACAGATCCATGGTCTCACAAGACTAACAGATTCCACCACTATAACAAGTGGTGGTCCTTAGGGAACTGTTCTGGGGTCATGCCTTTTCATTTTAGTTATAAATTATTTTGATGAAGGAATGGAAACAAATGAGTAGAAGATTGCTAATAACACCAGTTTAGGTGCAACATAAAATAATGTAGATACAAGCAAAAACTTACAAAGAGACATTGAATAGATCAGATGAATGGGCAAATCTGTAGAAACAGGTTAGTTTGGACCTGAGAAAGATGTGTTAAATATTTTCGAAATATTGGGAACCTAAAATATTTGGATGAGCAGACTTTAGGAAAAGCAGGGGTTGACAAGCATAATGATGATTTAAAAGGCTCTTTGAATGTTATCTATTATTTGAAGCAAGTTGGAATACAAAGAAATAGAAGGTATGTAACAGGCATACAAGACATTAGATGAAATCCCTTCTAGAGTACTATTTCCAGCTCGGACAATGCAGCTGAGGAAGAATATACTTGCCTTCCGAAGGGCACAGCAAAGATTCAGAAGAATGATGCTCATCTAAAATGTTTAAATAATAAAGAGAGGCTTTATTGAATAAAGTTGAATTTGCTTGAGTGTATAAATTAAGGGATGAGCTAATTGAGGTGGTTTACAATAATTAAAGGATTAATAGAGTGGAAGATTAAAAAAAACCTATTTTTTCCAGTTATAAAATCTTGGACAAGGGAAGCATAATGTTAAAATTAACTCTGAGGAATACTACAAGAAGCATTTCTTCACACAGTGAATAACTGAAACAAATTGCATCTCAAAAAGTGGCTGAGATTAGGCTAATTATGCTTATTCTACGCTTATTCCCCTATCTGTATATAGTGAGCAGAGAAAAATATAAGCACTACCACATTTAGGCAGCGGTGTGGGATTTAAAAAAAAATTATAGTGAGCAGAGATATCATTTTATTTTCAAGATTTAAAATATAATGTACCAGTTTCATTAGAAAATGAAGCTTAGCACACTTTATTTTCATGCAAATTGGAAAGTTTTACTCATGCAACCTTTTGACTGTTGATTATTTTGTTCCAATTGCAGCTCAGAATGCTTTTCTTTCCCTCATGCTGTTTTTTCATTTCCATTTGATACAGCACTAAGAAGCTACATAGTAGTGATGCCCCCAACAGTTGTGTGAGCCTGTTTGCTTCTGAAGTGCATGGATAATGTTGTAATTTATTGTCCTTGCAGAGATGTTGCTGTTGCTTTCTTTTGTTAATTGTCCATTCCATAATCTGGTTGGATCAAATAATGCTGTTTAATTTCCTGCAGGTTGATCCATGCGACTGTATTAAATGTTGTTATTTGTATCATTTAATGGTTAATCATAATGTGTCACTATAATTTATGTGCTTCCATCAAATAAAACTAAAAAGTGGAATGTTCAGTTTAAAATTTTAAAATTGATCATGAAATAATAGAAAATGTCAGAGGAGCTAACGTTGATGCTGACTTATAGGATTAGTCATACTACGAATCTTAAATTAATCATTTATTGCAGCCTTAAACATGATTGGAAAATAAAAAGTGAAGGACATAGCACTGGCAGTTCCTTTGTCATTTATAATGTTAAACCAGAAAGGCATTGAGTAAATAAATGGTCAAATTACTACAGCCCAAAAATGTCTCTTTCAATAAAATTCTACACAAATTTTCTAAATACTATAATGAATAAAAGTGGAAAAATACAAATATTAATATTATTTATCATATAAAATATAACTAATTACCTAAAACAACACAGGGTACACAACTTAAACATGCAGGTTTAGTGCTATTTATAATGTCGGTACTTTTGCACTGTTCTTTGCTAGATGTGAATAAAGGAATATGAAATAAGGTGACAACAAAATGTTTGTCTTTGAAATTAACTTATGTAGTTTGTAGCACAATATACATTTATTGAGTCTTGGACATAGAAGATGTATTTCATTTCATTCCAGTCTTCTGTTGGCACAGTTTTGAATATTGCTTAAATTTGGCACCTTCCAACATGCTGAAAATTTCCAGTTTCTTTGTTCTAACCATTTTATTTTCACAACGGATGCACAATCTCTCTTCATCTTCATTCCACACTAGGACAGTCTGAGGGCTTTCTACTTCTTTCTTGATTGAAGACTCAATCAATGCCTGTCTATGACCGCCTTCCTCTGCCTGACCGAACTTGATCTCATATTGAACAACTTCTCCTATGCTTCCATGCACTCTATCCAAATATGGTTATGGATGTCCATTTGGGTTTTAGCTATTCCTACTTTGTCACAAGACATTCTTTATTTCATTCCTATGCAGGTTCACTTCCACACTTTTTTTGCTTTTTTCACACTTTTACTTTATTGATTGTAGCAGTGATTTTGATTCAGTTTTGAAACTTTCATCCTCTTTGACCTCAATTTTCACTTTTCACTCAATTTCAAAATGGTCCACCTCCAATTCTTCCCTTCTTCAATACCTTCACCTCCATTCTATGACCAATGTCCACTAAAAGACCATGACTCGCACATAACTACACATCCTTTCAATTTGCTTCCCTGAGAAAATCTGTTCTATTCTCGCAGTTCTTCTACCACATCTGGTCAGACAATGCCACTTTCCATACAAGTGCTTCTGATATATCTTTCTTGTTCTCAACTAGAGTTTTTCTCCATCTTGGTTGACAGGGTCTTTGACTGGGTCCATACAGTTTTATACACTTCTGGTCTTACTCCTTCCTATGAACCCCTGCACCAAAAAGGATTTCCCCTTATCCTCACTTTCCAACTCACTAGCCTTCACATGCAACAAATCTCCTTGCCACTTCTACCACCTCCCATGTGGCGCAACCATCAAACACACCTTCCCTTTCTTCCCTCTTTCTGACATTCCTGGTGAAGGCCTTATGCCCGAAACATCAATTCTCCTGCTCCTCAGATGCTGCCTGACCTGCTGTGGTTTTCCAATGCCACACTTTTCGACTTCTCTCTATCACAGCCCAGAGGAATCGTTGCCCCTCAGCATCTTGGTCTTCTCCTCATAGTGGTACATTAAGTTGACAAGGTGATGTAAACAAGGATTTTGAAGGAAGTGAGGATAGAAATTATTGCGCACTGGATGATATCATTTGGTTTTCCATCGACCCAGGGGAGATGGCAAAAGTCTGGGGAATTTCAAAATTTATGTTTTGTTCAAGAAAGATTATAAGGTTATTTCCAGCCATTACTGATCAGTCAGTTCATGATGAGGAAGGTTCTAGAAACAATTATGTGGATTAGAATTAGTAATCACGTGGAAAAATCTGGGTTGATTTTGAAGAGTAAGCATGAATTTCTAAAGAGAATATCATGTTTAACTAACTTGCTGGAGTTTTTTGAAGTGCTAATGAAAGAATTGATGAGAGTCCTGCTTTGATGTGTTATACATTGATTTCCAGAATGCTTCTGATACTCATGCAAGGGGCTTGTGAATATCGTTATAGGTCATGGTATAAAAGGGACAGAAGCAACATGCAATCAAAGCTTAATTGCAGCGGAGTTCCCTAGGGCCCTTCATCAATACCCTTGTTTTTTTCTTGATATGTATGCATGAACTAGATCTTGATGTGCAGGGGAAAATTTCAAAATTTGCAGATGACACAAAACTTAGAAGAACTGTAAATTACAAGAATTTAATCCCAAAAGATATTAACAATTTGGTGAAATAGGCAGCTAGATTGGTAGATCAGAGAAGTGTGAGATGAAGCACTTTGGTTGCAAAAACCTTGAAAAACAATATAAAACAGATGGTACAATTTAAAAGGGGGTGTGGGAGCAAAGGGCCCTGGGAGTATATATGCACATGTGAAGGTGGCAAGACAGGTGGGGAGAGCAGGAAAAAAGCTTACAGTGTTCTTAGCTTTATGAATAGGGGCAGAGAGTACAAAAGCAAGGAGTTGATATTGGACTTGCTAGGCATCAACTGAGTATTGTGTACAGTTGTCAGTGTCGCATTATGGAAAAGATTCAAATACATTGGAGAGAATGCAGAAGTGATCTATAAGCATGATTCCAGGAAGAATAAGAAGTTGGAACTTTCTTCTGGGAGAGAATAAAACTGAGAGGAGATTTGATCGAAGTTTTCCAAATTATGTGTGAACCTGATGGAGTAGATCGGTAAAAGCTGTTCCTGCTCATAAAATGAATACAATGTGAGGGCATAGACCTAAAGTGATTTGTAAAAGAAGCAAGGGTGATATGAGTTTTTTTTTCACTCAGTGAGTTGTTGGATTATTGAATGCACTGCCTGGAAGTGTGGTGGAGGCAGGTTCAATTGAGGCATTTAAGAGATTTGAGTGATTAGTTGGATAGGAGATTGATTTTAGATCCAACTTTGGAAATTTGGATTTTTTAGATGGAAATAATGTGCAAGAGTATGAGGGGAAAGCAGAAAATTTGTGCTCATTTGCAGATACAATGGGCTTCTGCATTGTGATAATTCTGTCAGGGATAATGAACTTTCCAATGATTGACAAATTCTTCTCACTCACTCCATTTTTTAAAAATTTCACTCAAAATTCAATGTCAGATAGCTTATTGTACAGCATTATTGTATTCATATGTAAAGATGCAGCTAGTGATATGATTAGGTTAGATTCCCTACAGGAATTCATTGGAAACAGGACCTTCAGCCCAACATGTCCACACCGACCCTCTGAAGAACAACCCACCCAGACTCATTCCCCTACATTTGCCCCTGGACCTAACACTACGGGCAATTTAGCATGGCCAATTCACCTAACCTGCACATCTTTGGACTGTGGGAGGAAACTGGAGCACCCGGAGGAAACCCACGCAGACATGGGGAGAAAGTGCAAACTCCACACAGACAGTTGCCCGAGGCGGGAATTGAACCCAGGTCCCTGGCACTGTGAGGCAGCAGTGCTAACCACTGAATCATCATGCCACCCCCAATGGTTAGACATGGGTATGTTCTTAGTTAGAAATGTCAGTTTTCAAACTGAAGGATGCACCAAGCATGGCACCCCAATTCCTCCAGCCTTTCAACTCTTGCTCTAGGGTTACCCTGTTTCTATCCATTTCTCTTGTAAAAAGCTGTTCTGTTCAAGAGACTGTTCTGAAGTAGCTGAACTGCTGTGCTCTTCCAGCACCACTAATCCAGAATCTGGTTTCGAGCATCTGCAGTCATTGTTTTTAACCTGAAGTAGAGGCACACTGGATTCAAAACATTACTCTGTTTTTCTCTATGTACAGATGCTGCCAGACCTGCTGTGTTTCCCAAGAATTCTGTGTTTGCATCCATTGTAAAGAGGTTTAGTTCTGTTATACGCACAGGCTGTATATCATGCTAAGTCCTCTTGCAGCATGACATGCTGAGGGAAGCATGCTGGGAGTTGTTTCTTTATAAACAGTCACTGCTGCTAACCCAGATCTGTTCTGCTCTCACAAGCTGCTATGGATGCAGTGGTGGGCTTTTTACTGAGTTGAATAAGGCATCCTCATGATTTAACTGGGAATTTTAGGAATTGTTAAAATCTCTGCTCAACTTTCTTATGTTCTTTGAATATTGATACATTAATTGATAATTCTTAAACACATTTCATTAAATGAAATAAATTTATTGTGTTCAAATCTAATTTTAGAAAAACCTTAAGCTGGTCAAATGCTGGTTAATCTGTAAATCACAAAATAATTATCAGCCTCTGTTAATCTGCTCTAGTACAATTTCTGATTGTTTCCCACCCAGAACCCTCTCCAATTTCTGGATTCACTAATAGGCCTAAACACAAGCTGCAATGTGTGAGACATTCCCTTAAGTTAAAACCAATTAAATGTGTGAGTGACTAACTGGTCTTGTATACTTCACAATAAAAGCCCACTCTGACTAGTATATTCATTTCTAAGTATTATTGTTTTCTTTTACTGGATATTTATTTGGGATATGCTGTAAGGCACCTGCATCTTGCTTCATTGTGGTGATGAAACCTAAGGAAGATTTTAGTTTTGTCCTCCGGGCTCCCCATTCTTCTATGTAGTTTCTGTATCACATCAGAATCAAGCCCAGTTTTGGCTTCTATGTGTGCATTTAACATTGACTCATTATTTGCTTTCAGTTTGATAGGGACTTGTGTCTTCTCTACATTCCTGAAGTGTACAACTAATTATATAATGATCACAAAAAAAATTGTGACCTTGACTTCCATTTAAATGGAACTTGTCCAAAGCAATTTTTCTAACAGATAAGGTATGTCATTTTAAAAGGTATGTTGGCAGTGTCTGACCAAGATGGAAGAGGGACTCAAGAGTCCTGCCTTAGGGTCAAAAAGGGGAAAGCTTGATAAGTCTATACTAGCTTTTTTTCCTATTCCAAAGCCCTTTCTCTGAAGGAATTAGCTATTGCTGCTTTTAAATGCATTCCCAAGGGTCTATTTTCTCCAAGCGGTCCCCCAAAGAAGATCAAAATCTAAAGAATTGCAACAGTTTAGTGAAAAAGTTTTGAGAGCTGGCATCTCTAATATCAGATGTTGGTATCCCTTTGATGTGATTGTCAATACTACTGATATTGGCATCAAAATCTAACTTTGATCTCTTTTTAATGCATAGATATGGCTGTATGCAACTCAGAAATAAATAGCCTTATGTTTTTATATGTGTTCTTACACTACCCTTTAAACTAGATTCACAACTGCATCCCTTTACAATTCAATGAAGCACATTTTGAATGTCAAAGATTATCTCCATTTTTCATTCATAGACCTCTGCTCTTTTGAATTAATTATTCTGTTCATATTCCCAACTCAGCTTTATGTTAACTCTCAATCAGCTCCTCACGATTCAACTAGGAATTTTAGGAATTGTTAAAATCTCTGCTCAACTTCCTTGTGTTCTTTGAATATTGATACATTAATTGATAATTCTTAAACATATTTCATTAAATGAAATAAATTTATTGCATTCAAATCTAATTTTAGAAAAAACATATGCTGGTTGAGTGCTGGTTCATCCCTAAATGTAACCACACTGTCCTCTAGTGGATATTCTTGTAAAGCTGCAGTTCAATAATTTGTTAACACTCACTTGTTGTTCTTTCACACTTGTGGGCACAGTTTTATCGTCATTAAAAAGGCTTTTGTATCATATACAAATGGACAATATTTATACTGGCCAAGCCAAATGACTATTTAACTATAAAAGCCAGTACAACCAAATCTAACACTGAATTAAAACTGAAAGAAGTGCAGGTGCTGTATATCAGAAACAAAAACAGAAATTGCTGGAATTGCTCAGCAGGTCTGGCATCATTTGTGGAGAGAAATCAGAGTTAACGTTTCAGGTTGAACGACCCTTCCTCAGAACTGATGGTAATTTAGAAAATGTCAGGTTACATGCAAAAGATAGGGTTGAAGGAGGAGGTAAGGAGTGAATGACAGGTAGGGATAAAGCCCAAAGAGTCAGAAGAACGGTTGGACAGACAAAGGCGTGGATAAAGATCTAGCTAGGAGGGTGAACAGCTATTAACGGGGACTGTTAGTGGCTAATAATGGATTGTTTGTAATAGTAGATTATGTGCTAATAAGGTCAGGTGTGTGGGGGTTGGGGCAAGGACATGGGAGAGCTCAAGCCCGAAAGCTGTTGAACTTGATGTTCAGTCCAGAAGGCTGTAGAGTCCTCAAGCGGAAAATGAGGTGCTGTTCTTCCAGCTTGCGTTGAACTCCACTGGAGCACTGCAGAAAGCCTGATACAGAGATGTTGGCCAGAGAACACGATGGTGTGTTGAAGTGACAGGCAACGGAATGCTCAGGGTCTTTTTTGTGGACAGAACATAAGTGTTCTGTGAAGCCAGTCTATGATTTGTTTCCCCAATATAGCGGAGACCACATTGTGAGCAGTGAATGCAGTAGACTCAATTGTGTGAAGTGCACATAAAGCAATTGGAGATTTTATGCATTCAAGGTTTGTATGTTCCCCACCAGATTACTCTGATACTGTATTTTCCACCTCTTACTCAATCTATTTGTCCTCCTATGCTGAAATCTAAACTGCTCCCAATTCTCAGGTCTGCTACATTTTTTGGCCAATGTATGTGCCCCTTCCTTGAATCTAATACAATCTCTAAATTCCCTGTTTAGCCATGGTCGGGATATCCTTCCTGTTTTATTTTAGA
>NC_057715.1:55372065-55375730 GCF_004010195.1 Chiloscyllium plagiosum
TGTGCTGTTCCAGCAATAAAGTTTCAACCCCAATCATATCATACCTGTTTATAAATATGTTCGTGATTAATTCATCCATTTTATTGTGAATGCTTAGTGTAGTAAGACACAAGGCCTTGTGGCTTGTCTTTTTCACATTCCTACAACTGTTCACATTATTTTTCACTCTAGCCATGTTTGATTTTTACTCTTAAATTCTCTGCCTATCGCTTTTCTTATTTCTTATTCTATCTTTGTTCTGTCCCTTGTTTCCCTCTGTTATGTCTCCCTATGCAGGTTAACATCCTCCTACCATTTTAATTTAAAGCCTCCCCAACCACATTAGCAAATACTTCCCCAGGACATCTGTTCTGGTCCTGCCAACATGCCATCTATTCAGCTTGTACTGGCCTCACTTCCCCCAGAACTGGTCCCTGTATCTGAGGAATCTGAAACCCTCCCCTTTGGACCATCTTTCTAACTTGCTATGTTTCACTTTCAGGACCGCATCCCTTCATTTTTACATATGTTGTTCGTACCGATGTGTACAACAACCACAGGCTGTTCATTCTCCCGCTCCAGAATGTTCTGCAGTTGCTCTGAGATATCCTTGACTCTAGCACCTCGGTAGGCAACAAACCATCTTGAAGTCTCATTTGTAGCCACAGAAAAATCCATCTATATGATTAAATCCCCTATTACTTTAGCCTTCACACACTTATTCTTCCTCTGCTGTTCAGCAGAGCCAACATATACACTTTGTGCATGTACGATACAACTGTGATACAAGCTGCTTAGATTTACATATATCACTAATAATCTGATTGAGGTTAAAGGTTGCTTCTCAGTTTGGTTTAAGGGGAAAGTTTAATCCTAATATACTGAAATGTCAGAATATTATAATTTATCAATGCTCAGCACAGCAGTGGCTGAGGCATTTGCAATCATCTTCAACCGGAACTGCCAAGTGGATGATCCATCTCATCTTCCTCCTGAGGTCCCCAGCATCACAGATGTCAGACTTTGACCAATTCAGTTCATTCTATATTATATGAAGAAATAGCTGAAGGCACTGGATACTGAAAAAGTTATGGGTGGTGACAACTTCCCATCAATCATTCTGAAGACTTGTGCTCTACAACATTTTGCACTCTTAGCCTAACTGTTGCAGCTATAATCCTGAAGATTTGTGCTTCAGAACTGGCCACATCTATATCTAAGCTGTTCAAGCACAGCTACAACACTGGCATCTACCGGACAATATGGAAAATTACCCAGTATATGCTGTACACAAAAAGCAGGACAAATCCAACCCAACTAATTACAACCCCATCAGTATACTTTCAATCATCAATAAAGTGATGGAAGTTGGAACAACAATATTAACAAACAACACCTGCTCAGCAATAACCTGCTCACTGATGCACAGTTTTTGTTCCACTAAAGACACTTAGCACCAGATCTTATTACAACATTGGTAGAATAATGGACAAAAGAGCTGAACTCTTTTGTAGAGGTGATGGTGACTGTCCTTGTGATGGAGTGTGGCATCAAGGAGTCCCAGCAAAAGCAGAGTTATTGGGAATCAAGAGGAAAGCTTTCCACTAGTTGGAGTCATATCCCACACAAGGAAAATGGTTTTGGTGATTGGAAGTCAACAATCTCAGTCCCAGTACATCTTTACAGGAGTTCCTTGAGATACTGTTCTAGGCCAAAACCCCTTCAGCTGCTTTATCAACAGTTTAACTTGCATCATAAAGTCAAACTGGGGATATTTGTTGATGATTACACAATGTTCAGCACTACTCATGACTCCTCAGATACTAAAGCAGTCCATGCCAATTCGCAACAAGACCTGAAACATATTCAGGTTTGGTCTGATAAGCAGCAAGTAACATTCATACCACAGGAGTGTCAGGCAATGACCATCTCCAACAAGAGAGATGTTACAGTTGTATTCAGTACTATCCAGTGCCTTCTTCCTATTTTGAGATCAAGTGGAGTGAATTGAATTGGCTGAAGATTGACATCTATGACGCTATGGACTCAGAAGGTTGGGATGGATCACCCACTGGGCACTTCTGGCTTTGAATGGTGGCAAATGTTTCAGCATCATCTTTGCACTGATGCACTGGTCTTCACCATTAAGGTTGGAGATATATGTGGAGTCTATTATTTGTACTATCTACTGCTAATTATTTATTTGTACATCCCTATTTATGACAGGATGTAGCAGGACTGCAGAGTGTGCAATATATTTTAGTCATTCATGGTTAGGAGGTGTGACTAGTGGAGTCACCATTTATTGCCTATACCTAGTTGCCTTGAAAAGGTGGTGGTGAGTTGCCATCTTTAACAATTACAGACAGTTTGCTTTAGGGAAGCACACAATGATGTTACGGAGGGAATTCCAGGATTTTGATCCAGTGACATGAAAGGAATTGATCTATTGGTTGTAGGTTCTCAGAGTTTACAGATTCTATTTAAGAGACAAGGTCAATGTTTAAAAGCTCAATACCTGCAGGTTACTGTGAAGTGCACAACCAGAGTTAGTGATTTAAAAAAAAATCTTGTCTTAAACTTAAAACAAGCTTCTTTTTTGGGTGAAGGACTAATGAGATATGAAAACAGAGCACAAAAATTGGATTACAGGTATATGGCTACTATGATGAATAACAGCCAATATAAATTGGTTGGTTCAGACTATTTGTTTCTGTTATAATTTCTATCCAATTCAATGTACATTTTCTCCCTGAATATTTAAAAGAAATAGTGCCTTACTTCAGGTAATTTCTCTGGAAATATTTTCTGGAAGCGGTTACAATTATGATCAAGTGTACTCAATAACAGAGTATACCGGTTGCACTTAATACACCATTCAATTTGCATGAGTTAAAAACTACAGACTGAATTTTTACATATGAAAATGAAATAAAATAATAAATTAAAAGACATTGCTATTTATCATTCTGAAGAGGCAAAGATACAAAGTATTAGCTTTGTGCATTTACTTATGCAATTATGTATTTTGTCAAAAAAATCACAAAATACACAAATTTTATTGCACAAATTTATTAGAAATTAATAATCTTTTCCTTCCTCCCTCTCCTCATTCACCAGTGTTATCGGTCCCTTCACTGCTTCTCACTGCTGACTGAACACAATAATACACCAAATAGTCTATACTCACAATCAGTTACCAGCTTTTGCAAAGCCCTACATCTTCTTTTTTCCCAATGCTGATAAATCTCATGGTCAACCCCAACTTTCAGTAATGTCTAATGCTCGGTACCCAACTTCCATCTAGACACAACTTGCATATAATCTTGTTGTATATTCTATCTTGAAGATAAAATACAGGAAACGTAAGCCATTATTATAACGAGAATAATTGAAGTGAATGATTTTTCAGTTATTCATATAAGAACTAAGAAGTAGGAGCAAAATAGGCCATATGGACCCCTCAAAATCTGATTGTATACGATTTAGACAATAGACAATAGGTGCAGGAGTAGGCCATTCTGCCCTTTGAGCCTGCACCACCATTCAATATGATCATGGCTGATCATCTTTAATCAGTATCCTGTTCCTGCCTTATCTCCATAACCCTTGATTCCACTATCCTTGAGAGCTCTATCCAACTCTTTCTTAAATGAATCCAGAGACTGGGCCTCCACTGCCCTCTG
>NC_057715.1:55375979-55396681 GCF_004010195.1 Chiloscyllium plagiosum
GGTGTACAAGAACACCCAGATCTCTTTGTACTGCCCCTTTACCTAACTTGATTCCATTTAGGTAGTAATCTGCCTTCCTGTTCTTGCCACCAAAGTGGATAACCATACATTTATCCACATTAAACTGCATCTGCCATGCATCTGACCACTCACTTAACCTGTCCAGGTCACCGTGTAATCTCCTAACATCCTCCTCACATTTCACCCTGCCACCCAGCTTAGTATCATCAGCAAATTTGCTAATGTTATTACTAATGCCATCTTCTATATCATTAACATATATTGATTTGAATTGATTCATTATTGTCTCATGTGTCTAGGTACAATGAAACGTTTGGTTTTGCATGCAGTACAGGAAGATCATACAATGCAAAGTGCATTAGGGTAATAAAACAGAGTGAAGAATACAATGTTACAGCTGCAGAGAAGGTGCAGAGAGCGAGATCAGCATTAAATGTAAAATTTGAGAGGACCTTTCAGAAGTATAATTATTGAGGGAAAAAAGCTGCTTTTGAATTCTCCCTCGTATGTATTTACAAACTTTTTTTTCTTCTGCCTGATGGAAGAAGGTGAAAGAGAGTACAGCCAGGGTCTGTGATTATGTTGGTTGCTTTCCCGAGACAGCGGGAAGTATAGATGGAGTTAATGGCTGGTTTGCGTGATTGATTGGACTGTGTTCACATCTCTCTGTAGTTTCTTGTGGTCTTGGGAAGAACAGTTGTCAAACCAGACTGTGATGCGGCCAGATTAAATGCTTTCTATGGTGCATCTACAAAAATTGGTAAGAGTCCTTGCGGACATGCTGAATTTCCTTAACCACCTGAGGAAGTAGAGATCTTATTGTGCTTTCTCAACCACTGCATCAACATGGGTAGACCACGACAAATTGTTGGTGATCAGTTTGCACATTCTCCCCGTGTCTGCGTGGGTTTCCTCCGGGTGCTCCGGTTTCCTCCCACAGTCCAAAGATGTACAGGTCAGGTGAATTGGCCATGCTAAATTGTCTGTAGTGTTAGGTAAGGGATAAATGTAGGGGTATGGGTGGTTTGCGCTTCGGCGGGTTGGTGTGGACTTGTTGGGCCGAAGGGCCTGTTTCCACACTGTAAAGTAATCTAATCTAATCACTTGCTGGCACTTGCTCCACTCCCTTGGTACTCCCTGTCTACCTCCTCTTTAAATACTTCCGATGATATAACCTTCACAACTTACTCTGGTAGGCAATTCCAGACATTCATAATTCTTTGGGAGAAAACATTCCTTTACATCCAAGTCTTAAATTTGTATCCCCTTATTCTGTAACTATATATTGTGGTTAGAGACTTGCCCTCAAGAGTAAAATATCTTCTCAACATCTACCTTATCAAGCCCCCTCAAAATCTTGTATGTTATAATAAGAACACCCCTCATTCTTCTAAACTGTACTGAATAAAGGGCCTAATCTGTTTAGCTGTTCTTGTACATCAAGGTTTTCAACCCAGGAATCAATCTAGTGAATTTCTTTTGAATTGCCTCCAATGCCAGTAAATTCTTTCTTCAATGCAAGCCAAAGCCATGCACAGTATTCCTGATACAGCCTCCCTACACCCTGTACAGTTGCAAAAGGTTTTCCCCATTTCCAACTTTGAATGCCCTAGCAATAAGGCCAAAAATCCATTTGCATTCTTAATTACTTGCTGGATGCTAATTTCTTAAGTTTCGTGAACAAGAGCACCCAGATTCTTCTGCGCTGCACTTTTTGGACTCTCTCCATTAAATAATTATGCGCCTTTTGATTTTTTGCAACCAAAATACATGCCCTCACACTATCCTTAAATAAACTCCAGCTGTCAAGCTTTTTCCCACTCACTTAACCTTGCAGCATTGCCCTCCCACCTATTTTTGTCTTATCAGAAAGTCTGGATATATTACACCCCGCTCCTCCTCCAAATGCTGCTCCTATTCTCCGTAATATACTTTCATGTGGCACCTTATCAAATACATATCCCTCTAATTCTATTCTATTTATGTACCCATCCAGGTGCCTTTTAAATATTGCAAATGTACCCACCTCCACCACCCCCTCTGGCAGCTCGTTCTATACCCTCTGCATGAAAACTTTGACCCCTGGCTACCTTTTAAATCTTTTCCTTCTCATCTTTAACCCTCTAGTTTTGGATTCCCCTACCCTAAGGAAAAAAGACCTTGGCTATTCACCCTATCCATGCCCCCCCATGATTTCTTAAACCTCTGTAATCTCAGCTATCAGTCTCCAGTGCCATAGGGAAAAAAGCCTTAACCTATTCAGCTTCTCCTTATAGGTCAAACACAAATCCCGGCAACATCTTTGTAAATTTTTTCTGAACCCTTTCAAATTTAACGACATCGTTCCTGTAATAGGGAGACCAGAATTGAATTTAGTATTCTAAAAGTAGTCTAACCAATATTCTGTACAGTCATGACATAACATCACAACTCCTATACTGAATGCGTTGACCAACGAAGGCATGTATGCAAAATGCCTTCTCCACCATCCTCTCCACCTGCGAATTCACTTTCAAGGAACTATGCACCTGCACCCCTAGGTCTCCTTGTTTGGCACCACTCCCCATGGCTCTACAATTAACTGCACAAGTCTTGCCCTGGTTTGCTTTACTAAAATACAACATATTTACCTAAATTAAACTCTATCTGCCGCTCCTTGGCTCATGGGCCCAACTGATCAAGGTCCCATTTTACTCTGAGAGAACCTTCTTCACTGTAATATATTGACCGATGCACCCACCTTCTCTGCAGCCACTTCATTTCAAATCCTTGAATACAATCAATTAGATCCTGGCAACTTGTCTGACCTCAATCTCTTCATTTATCAAATGTCTTATCCCTGATGGTAGAAATGCGTACAAGGTATTTCTTCTCTTTAGCATATTGCTCATCTGTTACCTTTGTGACTTTCATGGAGTTTTCCAACATGAAGACAAATGCAAAATATTGATTTAAATTATCTGCTATTTCTTCCATTATTAATTCCCCAATTGTATCCTCCAAAGGTCCCATATTCACTTTGGCTACATTATTTTTTTACACATATTTGTAGAAGCTCTTGCTATCTATTTTTACATTTCTTGCCAATTTACTTTAATAATCAATTTTTTTCCTTCTTTGTTAGTGTCTCAGTCATCAGCTGATAGTTTCTAAAAGATTCCTAATCTTCTGGCCACAAAGTTTTGCCACTTTGCCTGTCATTGGTTTTGATTGGATACTGGTTTTGTGTTAATCTGTTTCAATCTTCTCATTAATTCCTTCTTTTGGACCAAAATAAAATGTTATTCAGGGGTTATGAAATACATAACTCTTTCCTGAATCCTCTGTAATTGCCCTTATTGAGATTGATGACACTGGTTTGAGACCTGAGTTGTTCTCCTGAAGCTGAATTCAAAATTCTACCGCATTGTCAAGGCTATCCCCTACTAGGTCCTTAACTATGAGATCTCTTATCAATTCTGCCACATTCCACGTTACACATTACTAGATCGAAAATAGCCTATTCCCAGATTAGTTGTGCAATACACTGTTGTAAAAAAACAATGTTGATTCACTTTACATCTTCCATCTTATCCTTGCCCATTTGATTTGTCCAGTCAATATGTAGATTAAAATCACCCATGACAATTGTTGAACCCTTCTTACATATCTCCATTATTTCACAATTTATACGTTGCCCTATATTGAAACAAATCTTTCAAGACCTGAAGACGACTCCCACTTGTAAAGTTTCTCCCTTATTCTTCTTTACTTTCACTCAAACTTATTCCACATCACTGTCTATTGTGCCTACATCACTATGCACCACTACATAAGTATCTTCCAAAAACTGGCGAGGAAGACATGAATGGAAGATACAGGTTCAAACTACTATTATAAAGATGTATAAATTAAATGTTACATAATAAATAAAAAAGTCATTCCTCTGCAATACTAGAGCCCTGAACATACCTTCTTCACCAGTCTTGACAAATTACAAATAAACACAGCATCATTCTGATGCACAAGGCTTTTATAATACAAACGGTTTTCCTAACGGCCTTCCATAAGTTGAACTCAACTGGGACAAGTAAAGCACAACAAATGACTAAATACCAGTTAGTAGCCATTTCAACTGTCCCAGTTAAACCAGTGATTTCCTTCAGGTTTAGGAAGAAAATTTTGGCAATTTGGGGCTACCTTGTGCAAAGGCCCAGAAGATCAGCTTGCGACAAACAAAAATGAAATAACAAAAGATCAAAGTAATTCAGCATTAAATGAGAACCACTCATGCATTAATATTAGTTTTAAATGTTTTTGATATGCAAGCAGATAAAGGAAAATACAATTTTTCTGAATTTTCTATTCTAATATTTACATTTCAAAGTCCAGGCTCTTTTAATCTTCTGTGGATTTGAAGAATAATTCAAAGCAATTAAATGCAGTTCTATTTAACATTTTCAAACTAAACGCTCATTCTCTTAGAAGAAGCAAAACAGTAACATGATTTAGAGTGGCATCTGGGATCTGAACTGTAAACCCAACTTCTTAAACAATACACGTAAGGAGGAATAATCCACAAAGAGCAATAGATAATTGTCTTCATTAAAGAGAGCCAATGGTAATGTATAGCTTTGGGGTAACCACTTCACAAGCATGGGGTAAAATATGGAAACAGGCTCCTGTGAATTACCACAGCTGGTACCAGGATTGAACCCATGAGGCTTGCTTTAACCTGCAACATACACTAGTCAGTCAATTTGATTGATTGATTTGATTTATTGTCATGTGTTCCTAAGTACAGTGAAAAGCTTTGTTTGTGAGCAGTACAGGCAGATCACTTAGCTAATCAATTCCTAAATAATATACACATTATATTCTATCTATTCACTGGCCTATTGTGTTTCTGTGCAAGATTGTGATGAAATCAAGTTCCAGGTTCAAGGAAATTGTTTATTAATTTTATATCAGTTGCGCTCACCTATATTCATATTAAAACCTTTAGTAGAATAGTTCAGACATTCAGGGTCGGAAAGCATTCATATTTTTTAGCAAGGGATCTTTACAAACCTCATGGCTTCCATCGATTGCACAGCTATCACTAGAGGGCGGTCAGCTACTAGAGTTGCATGTAATTTACATTTTGTATGAATCAGGTGCAAAGCCACATACAAAATATGTGTCAAACTGTTTTAGCTAATGTCTGAAAGAATTAATGTAACCCTCCCACCCCACTGCAACCCCTCCATTCCCACCCCTGGACCCCAGCCCAACCCTGAATAAAAATATTTTTTGTTCATTAGCATTTGTTTTGCATGACTTACTCTGATAACAATTACAATTTTTTTTAACCAATTGCAGAATAGGAAAAATGTGTTGGATTCGCAATTTGGTGATGTTGAAGGTGGATGCAGTAACTCATAGTAAATCCAAAAGTTAGTGCATTTTGTCAATTAGTGCCTTTTTAGCCCAGCCGTTATATTAATACATTATTTCTGGTTGTCCAGCTCAATTAGCGGAATACATATGATGATAACCCACACTTAATCAATTTAAACTCCTGTCTTTAAAGACGCATCACAAATATGAAACTTGATGGATTCTGGAGTGTTAGAAACAGAATTTAAGTCACAAAATGCATGTTTTAGGTGCTCACAGCTGTACCTTCCTTTATTGATGTTTCTCTAGGTACAAGCTGATGGTTTTCTAAATTTGCAGGGAAATACTGTTCTCTACTAACTGGAGGAATAAGCCCATCAGTAAAACCAAGGTAGTGTGACTGGAAGTAGTGGAGTAGGTCAGCAACAGGAGTCTGATGCCATATTCCTCAATTCAATGCTGAAACCATTTTAACAATGTAAACAGAGTGTACATTCTAAGACAATGTGAATTACACATCATCCAACCACCTCACATTGCCATGTATGAGTTTACTCCAGCACTTCATCCAACCTACCTTACCAGTACAGTCACCCTGACTGCACATGCAACTCTTCATCTCCCCATCTGTCCAAGACCACTGACATTTGCAATTGACATTCAACATTACTATGATTCTCCTTCAATGTCATCATTAACGTATATCCTCCATTTGTTTGACACATTATTCTCATTCATAAATGCCTTCCTTCCCTCCTGGCAAGACTACATGATAAAGAGGCAAAGAACCAAAGTCTTGCAACTTGCAGTTCACAACTGAACATTAGTAAAGTTGCAGTGTACCTGATCAGAGGGACACCCTCGTAGCTACTGCTGACAGATTAAAGGTCAGACAGGCATATAGCATATGACACACAATGAGGATGTCAGAAGTGAATGAAATATGATCATGGACTTAACGATTACTTATAATATCCTTATCTTCACAGTTCTAATTTATGCTCTCAGTCTCTAATCGGGCCCCCAAGCATCCTGCAGGAGTTGATCCTGAAGGACAGCAATGACTTCTCACATCACAGGACCTATTTAGACTGCACAGATTCAATGGGACCAGGAAGGAAACTGGTTTTCATCTCATGAATCAACCATCATGGGTGGCATGGTGGCACAGTGGCACAGTGGTTAGCACTACAACTTCCAGTGCTAGGGACCTGGGTTAGATTTCAGCCATGGATGATTGCCTGTATGGAGTTTGCACATTCTCCCCGTGTCTGTGTAAGTTTCTGCTGAGTGCTCCGGTTTCCTCCCACAGTCCAAAGATGTGCAGTTTAGATGAATTGGCCATTCTAAATTGCCCAAAGTGTCCAGTACAGGGATAGGGCGGAGGGAGTGGGTCTGGGTGGGATACAGTTTGGAGGGTTAGTGTAACATAATAGACTGAATGTCCTCTATCTGCACTCTAGGGATTCTATGATCACAATGTTAGGAAAAGTAGATGGCAGAGGCAGGGATAACAATGTGGTAGATATTGCAAGATTCTCAAAGTTCTGCTTATCTGGAGGTAGATGCTAAAATTAAGGTGCCATTGATGAAAAAGATATTGCTGGAGCAACACAGAGCCATAGAAAATAGGAACAGGAGTAAGACATTTGGCCCTTTGAGTCAATATGATCATCTAACTCAGTGCCCTGTTGCTGTTTTCTAACCATACCATTTGATCCCTTTAGCCCTAAGAACCATATCAAACTCCTTCTTGAACACATTCAACATTTTGGCCTGAGCTGCTTTCTGTGGCAGAGAATTCCACAGACTCACCACTCACTGGGTGAAGAAATTTCTCCTTATCTATCCTAATGGTTTGCCATGTATCCCTGGTTCTACACTCTCTGCTCTGTGGGAACAGCCTTTCTGCATTTATCCTGCTGAGTCCTGTTAGAATTTAATAGGTTTCTATGAGATCCCACTCATTCTTCTAAACCCCAGCGGGTATATTCCTAACTAATGTAGTCTTTCTTCACTCATCAGTCCTGCCATCCCAGGAATCAGTCTGTTGCACTCCACCAGAATATCCTTCCTCAGATAAAGAGACCAAAATGGCACACAGTTCTTGACGCATGGTCTCATCAAGTAATAATTGTAGGAAGACATCCCTGAGTGGTACATGAATCCTCTTGTTGCAAAGGCCAATATACTATTTGCCTTCTGTACTGCCTGCTGCACCTGCAAGTTTACCTTCAGTGACTGGCCCACAAGGGCACCCAGTTCTTATTGCAACTTCCCCTTTCCAGCACCATTCAAATAATAATTTGCCTTCTTGTTTTTGCTACTAAACTAGATAACTTTGTTTATCCACATTACACTGCACCTACCAAGGATTTGCCAACTCATTCAATTTGTCCAAATCACATTGAAATACCTCTGCATTTGCCTTACAACAGGGAGGGTTCTGCTGGGTGTTTTCTTGTCTTTAAATTTCAAAAGCAGAGGCATGGCTATACTAATACAGAAGAATCTTCATTCCAGTTCATAGACCAAATTAAGGATGAGCACGGGTGATTTGTGATCCACAAAGCCCTAATACGTGAGGAGGAGTACGGCATTTTGAATGTCTATTGCCCGCTGGCACACCCCCTAAAATTTTTAATTGATGCACTTTTCAGGCTGATGACCCTTGGAGTGCATCACCTGATTACAGGGGAAGACTTTGACTGTCTTATGGATCTCGAGGTGGATAGGATGCCAAGCGATCTTTTGGGCATCTCCCACAATCCAAACAGTTGGTGGATCTATGTGGGAAGTTGAGCTTGGTGGATGTGTGGAGATGCCTTCACCCTAAGGGAAGGGGTTTTACTTTCTTCTCCAACCTGCACAAGGACTGATATGTTTTTTGCCCCACCAACGTTTTTGGATTTGTTACTAACCTGTAAGATTCGGAATGTAGCCATTTTGGACCATGCAGCAGTATATTTTTTTTTTAGATTTTTTTAGATTACATTACAGTGTAGAAACAGGCCCTTCGGCCCAACAAGTCCACACCGACCCGCCGAAGCGAAACCCACCCATACCCCTACATTTACCCCTTACCTAACACTACGGGCAATTTAGCATGGCCAATTCACCTGACCCTGCACATCTTTTTGGACTGTGGGAGGAAACCGGAGCACCCGGAGGAAACCCACGCAGACACGGGGAGAACGTGCAAACTCCACACAGGCAGTCGCCTGAGGCGGGAATTGAACCCGGATCTCAGGCGCTGTGAGGCAGCAGTGCTAACCACTGTGCCACCGTGCCGCCCAAATACCTCTGCATTTGCCTTACCTGCATTTGGAGGTTAAGATCAGGGGTAATGGGACAGATACACAGCATTGGTATATGGATTCTTTTCTCTTGAAAGACAGCAAGTTCATTGAGTATTTCACAAGGGAGTTTAAGATCTTCTGGAATATTAATTCGAGTATGGCCAGAAACCCATCGGTGCTCTGGGTGACTGCCAAGGCTTATTCAAGGCTTATCTCATAATCAGCGACCCAGAAGAGACAGAGGGAAGAGCAACAGCATATACTTGAAGTCCAGTTGAAGGCACCCAAGACAGCATATTTTGACAGACCATCTGTGATTAAGTTATAGCGCATTACAGCTCTCTGGGCTGCCCTGAACTCCGTGCGCACCCAGGCAGCGAAAAGAGAGGTCTCCTTCATGAAGCAAAAACTATTTGAGAACAGTGATAAGCCAGGTAGATACTTGGCACATCTGGCCAGGAAGATGAGTGCTCCTCAATCTGTCATGTCCATTAGAGAGGGTACTGGTACTCCCACTCGTGAGTCCAAAAAAAAGTGTTTAGGAAATTTTGTGCAGAGTTTTATACTGGTGGGAGGGCTGTGAGGATGGGTTGGTGAGGATGGAGTCCTTTTTTGAGAACTTGGATCTTCCAGGTATAACTTTGGAGCAGGCCTCCCTTTGAATGCCCCTCTGACAACACAAGAGATACAAGAGGAGGCAAAGTGCCTGGCCCGATTGGATTCCCAAGCGAGTTTCATATGAAGTTTATAAGCATGTTGGCCGAGCCAATGTTATGAACGTATAACCATTCGTGTAGTCAGGACTGCCTCCCGCCCTCTCTCATGGAGGCTAATGTTTCCCTTATTCTTAAGAGAGGGAAAGATCCTGAGGATTGCACCCTGTACAATCCTGTCTCACTGCCAAATATGGATTTTAAAATTCTGTCTAAAACGTTAGTGTTGAGGCTGGAGAAGCTATTGCCCTCTGTTGTAAAGGAGGATCAGACCAGTTTCGCTAAGGGTCACAGGTCCTCTAACATCAGGAGAGTGTTGAATATGGTCCAGGTGTGCCTTGGGCTTGGTAGTCTCCTTAGATGTGGAAAAAATGTTGGTTTGGGTGGGATTTTTACGTCTTGGAACGGTTTGGTCTGGGGGGGTGGGTGGACTCTTTGCCAGGTGGATGGCAGTGTTGTATAGCAATCCCATGGCAGCGGTTCTCATGAATGGCATAAATTCAGACAATTTTAGAATTGGTAGAGGCAGCCAATAAGGGTGCCCCCTCTCACCACTGCTGTTTCCTTTAGCGATCGAACCGCTAGCGAAACTATTTGAAGGACCCCAAAATAGTTGCTGCAGAAGTGGGAACAGGAGGGCATAAAATCCCTCTCTATGCAGACAATGTTCTTCTCTTTCTAGCTAACCTGACAATGTCTTTGCCCTGTTTAATACAAAATATTAACTTATTTGGTTCTTTTTTAGGGTATAAAATGAATTTTATGAAATCAGAGGCAATGCCCATGGCGGGGGCGGTGGTGTGTGTGTGTCTTGTGGGAGTACCTGACCTTGAAGATGGAACTCGATTTCTTTTTAGGTGGTGGCAGGGAGGTTTCCTATATTTTGGTGTTTTCATTACCCCACTTTTCGACAAATGTACAAAGTTAATTTCATACAATTACTTGAAGATAAGACAAGACCTACAGCGTTGGGAGATGCTACCAATATCCTGGTTGGGTCGAATAGCTCTGATCAAAATGAATGTTGTTCCTCGCCTACTATACCCCATGTGAATGCTCCCTCTGGTGCTACCTCGGTAAGCACTGCAGAGACTTAATGGTTGGCTTGGATCTTTCATTTGGCACTGCAGGTGCCCTCATTAAGTTTGCTAAGCTGCAGATTCCACAGGGAATGGGGGTTAAACCTCACAGACTTCAAACGATATCAAATAAGTTCTTTATTGTCTTACAGGAATGACTGGGCATGTCAGGATCCCAGGTCAATATGGCTCAATATTGAGGTCTCCCAGGCAAAATGTCCCCTTAATAATTTGTTATTTATGGACAGGTTGAGAACTGTAGTGGAGTACTGTAAAATTCCGATCATAATTAACACAGTCAAAGCTAAGAGAATGATACGACAGAGCAAGGGTAACTTACATAAGATATTCCTGCTCACCTCCATAGTAGGAATACCAGGATTTAGGCTGGGATCAATGGATTCCAGCTTTAACGTATGGGAATCAAGGGGAGTCTCCTATTTGGGAAACCTATTTGAGAGGGAGGTCATGATGTCTTTTGATCAGCTGAGTCATAAATATGGGTTATCCAGTCAGGATCTCTCCCGCTATTTTCAGATCATGGAATTTATACAGAAAAAGACCACGCTATTGGTTCATCCCTATAAGTCCAATGTGGAGAGGAGTGCGCTTCGGACCACAGGTACTCTCTCAAATCTGGAATCAAGAACTGGGAGCAGAAATTTCATCAGAAGTATGGAAGGTTATCTGGGAGAATGTGAAAAAGAGTTCAATTTGTAATAAAACACAGGCCATGCAACTAATGTTTCTACAGAGGGCCCATCTGGCTCCAGAGCAGCTAGCAAAATGTGAAAAAAATAGCATCTCCAAAGTGCCCTAAACATAAACCAGACATTGGTACTCTCACACATTGCTTGTGGTCATACCATAAAATTTGCAGATATTGGGGTGCCATAGCAAATGTGTCAGAGGAAGTCTTGGGGACTGAGGTTAAGGCAGATCTGGTATCCCTCTTTCTGGGATTGCCGAATCTGCCTTCTCTAGATGAGCATGGGAAGAAACTGTTTAACATTCCTACATATTCTGCGAGGAAGAACATTCTGATGACCTGGGTCTTGGAAAACACTCCAGGCCTTCCGGGATGGCATAGGTTAGTGATGGAGCACGTTCCCGTAGACTTCCTTACAAGTATGGTGCACCAGAAAACAGAACACTTTTTTATAAGACATGGTGGCCCTTTTTGAATCAGACTTGTCAGCCATATTGATTAAGACTTTTTGTATAGCCACGAAGACTGTATTTGGTGGGCCGGGGACCCAGATAGGAAGAATCCTGAATAAATACGGAAATGTTAACTGATGCTCCCAATGATGGGAGCTTTGGTAGGGTGGTGCCGAGTGGTGTAAGTTAGTTTAACTCAATTTAACCTAATTTAATTTAACTTACATCTAATTATTGATTGAATTGTAGCATGGGAAGATTGTTCTTTTCTTTTCCCTTTCGTATTTTTGATTTGTTTTGTAAAGTAGCATAGTAATAAGTGTATTACGGTTATTGCACCATAAGATTGTTATACTTTCGCTTTAGTAATTTTATAATTTTGCTTAAAAAAATCTTTCAATAAAAAAAGTTGTACAAGGGCAGGTGCATGGAAAAGCTATATAATGTTTGTACAAGGGCACGTGCATGGAATATCTATATAATGTTTGAGTCACGTACACATCATTTGTTTCCACCACCTCTCTACACTGCTGCCTGAAGCTTGTGGTAATCAGTTAAAACAGAAATTGACATTGGGAAAGAGATGCTTGGTAGTTCACATGATTGTCAGTGTTGAGGGAAGAAAGAGGCTGGGTAAGTGTTGGTAGGCAGGGTGAAGGATTTGTGTTGCTGTCAGATGAATATAGGGTATTGTTGACATTAATACATGCCACTGTTGTAGCATTGGCCTCATTACTTTTCCCCTTTACCTCATCCTCTCATGCACTTGGTATTCTGAATCCTCCTTTCACCATAGACCTAGGCCTTGTGCTGTATAATGTAATGCAGAGCATGGTACACCACAAGTAGACTGGACTCTCTGTTTGATGCACATAGAACACCTGAAGCACGTTTTCAACAAACCAATGGCTTGCTCAGTGACAAATCATATAGTCAAAAGGCTTACATCATATTTTTCTAAGGCTTCATCAACTGGGTTTCTCCCAAATATATTTAGCCACATTTTCAAAGCACAGCTCTAACCTTTTCTGCTGGTTGATAATAAATAATCAACCAAAATTGAACATTGTATTCTAGCCCAACTGAGACAAGGATCAAAGTTGTGAAGTTATTTTCAGTTTTGTAGATCCTAGGTCATACCCTGTTAACTTGTGATAAGATTTTCACAACCTGTAGAGACAAATTGAACCTGGAAGCCATGTTTAACCCATATTACCATCATCCTCAATTTTCCTCGACTTTATGAAGTTCTTTACTTGAAGAATGAACCACTTTGCTTCCCTTGAATTCTATTTTCTTACCATTTAGAAATTACTCTAGGGTGTTTTCTGCCCACATCAAACTCCATCTATCACAGATTGATTCACTGTCAATCTATGCTTCACAACTTCCTGACCACATCTGTCCATTCTTTTTGCCATCCGCATCTTTATAATACTTTATCTAAGCTAGCAATGAATGAAAATACTGAAGCACCAAAAGTGATCCCCGTGAACAGTCACATCTCAATTCCTTTAACCTAACTTCTCAAGTAATTTCCAAATTGCCAAAATTCACCTCCAATTAAGTGCACTCTCATTTTTGTTGATAATCCAGATACAATCTTGTCAAGTATCTTCTGGAAATTTGTAGAAATTATTGATCAATTTCTTTAGGCATTTTAACATCTCTCTAAAGCAGGAAGGCCTTAAACCTGGACCTTCTAGCCCAGAGGTAGCGTCACTACCATTGTGCCACAAGCACACTTCTGGAATTTTATATATATCCAGACACTCCCTCATTTACTTGATTTAGATATTATGAGAAAAAAAAGTTATTATTGAGCCTCGTTTAAAAATGCATTCTGCATTTTTATGATTAGCTTATATTTATTCACGTGCCCAGTCATTCTGTTCCTACTGATAGATTCTAATGATTTCCCCTCAGCTATGGTAAACTGACAGGCAATAATTGTCTTGCTGCCATCCCATGCTCATTAATAAATGGAGGACAATCAAAAATTGTCAATTAACATCTCAAGTCCCAAATCAAGAGAGCATTGAAGGGGATTATGACTACCCATCCAGGATTTTTTCCTTTACAAGTATTAGGTGAGACATAGAAAATAATAGCAGGGAGATTCTGCCAAACTTTGGTTAGATCAAAACCAGAGTAGTGAACACAGTTTTAACCACTGCATTTCAGGAAGGCTGTAATTAGACTACAGAAGTGGTGTGTGAGGATGTGCCAGGAATGATGAATTAAAGCCACAACTAAAGATTGACTCGGCTGAGGTTATGCTCTTTGGAACAGAAGAAGCTGAGGGAAGCTTTAATGGAGTTGCATAACATTACAAAGACCTAGGTGAACGGATAACAAGGATCTATTTCTTTTAGTTAAGAGATCAATAACCAGGAGGTATAGAATTAAAGTAATTCGCAAAATGGTTAGGAAGCGTTGAGCAGAAACCTTTTTGCTCTGGTCGTGTTGGGTCGAAACGGGCAGAACCCCGTTTTACTGGATTTCTCTGGCACCTTCCTGTTCGAGAAAAACTCTTGACATCTTATTCTGTGCTCCCATATCTTCCTTAGGAATCTAGAACAGATCTGAGATACTAACTCAGCAAACTTTAAAATTCTTGTGCTACTTAGCAACATCTCCATGGAACAGACCTATTGTATCACATGGAATATGCATGTCACTGGCAAGGTCAGAAAGTTTTGTCCATTTCTTATTGACTTTGGTATGCTACATCATTTCAGAAAGGAAATCAACTACATTGCTGTGGGTCTACAGGCTCCTGTAAGCTATACCAGGTAAAGATAGCAGATTTTCTTCCTCTAGGGACTTTAGATTAGATTGGACTAGATTCCCTACAGTGTAGCAAATAGGTATTTAGGACAACCAACAATAGGTTTGTCATCACCATTAGAGACTAGCTTTCAATTCCAGAGTTAGTATTTGAATTCATATTTCAACAGGCTCCAAGGATGGATTTGAACCTGCACTCCGAGAATATTAACTTGGGTCTTTAGATTACCAGTCCAATGACAGTTCCCCCAAATTGCTGCTCCAGGTGGCAGATTGAGTAGGTGTATAAGTGGGATTATTTGTTCATGGGATGTAGGCCTCACTGGCTCGACAGGCATTTATTGCTCATTCCTAAATGCCCACAAGTCAGTTCACAATCAGTCAAACATACTGCTATGACTCCAGAGTAAAGGACATTCATGTACAAGATGGGTTTTAATGACAACAGACAATAGTCAACATTAGGCTCGCTTTTGATTCCAAATTTTACTGAATTAAAATTTCACCATTTCCCACAGCGGGATTTAAACTCAGTCTCAGAACATGTACCTGTGGTTGTTAATTATTAGTCCAGTGACATTACCGCTGTACCAATACTTTCCATAAGTGAGTGAACGAGGTGGGCAAAGTGTGAATGATTTAGGTGGTGTGGAGGTCGGGGGAATGAGTGGGTGAGACGAATTGGTGGTGAGTGGTTAGCTGGGGTAATTGAGTTGGGTAGGGGAGAGATACCCAGGTAGCTGAGGAGTAATGAGGCGGTTATTGGGTTAGATTGATTTATGAAGTGAGGTGTAGGCAGACAGTTAAGTGGTCAGGGAGTTGGTTTTTAATTGTCTAACATTTCCTGGGCAACTATCCAGTTAAATGCCATGAATTTGGTCCAACTCTAGTAGTTCAGAGTTGGAGACATTCATGGAAAGTCTTGGGGAATAGGAAAATTGACTGTCAGAAGTTTAAACTTCTCAGGCAATTCCCAGTAGATCTGTATGTCAGGCCACTTGCAGAGTCCTGATGCATATTGTCTGTCATATGTTGAGACTGGAAAACTGTTAAAGTTGCAACAATTCAAAGACGGACTAATATTTTAATGTTGCTACAGGGATCAGCTTAAAGTAAATGCAATCTAATTATAATTGTTTTTTTTTGCAGTTGCTAAACATTTAAAATGAACTGTTACTTGTTTCACTTTCTGCTACCATTAGCACAAAAGAAATCCTTTGAACTCGATTGTTCATTCGTTGCAAAAAAATGTTAAAAATGCAAGTATGACAAAGACATTTGGAATTCCAGTACCAGGGCATAATTGCCTGTTTCTTCAGATTGGATAGAGCATATCACTTTTATTAATGCTTAGTAACTTGCTCTTCATCAGGATGAATCAAAATCATGGTGAAGGCTTCTTTTTAAATTGCACTTAAGAGGTAGCTTTTAAATAGTTGGAACTGGGTTGAGGAATATATATAAAGGTTACTCATATATATCATGAAAAGAAAGGTAAAAGTATGACAATATGAGATAGCATGCACCATTGCACAAAATTAGGAATGTCCACATAAACATAAACAAAACGTATTTTATATAGCATACAAAATGTCAATGAACAATTATTTCCAACAGGAGAAAATCATCAGTGCATCTCAGGTCAATAATATTCATCCGTGCCAGCTGCCAAATAGACTGTCACTCATGAAACGATCTTCACAGTCACAACAGCCAATATTAAGTCCAGAAACAACATACACCAGAGGTACAGTCCATCATCTCCTTAGATAGTGGGATCAGAGTCTAAATACTCTTGTTGCAGATTATATTTGCATAAATACTGAGAGTTTGAAGAAACTATTATTATTGGCTTTAGGTTACTATCACTAACCAAAAATAAATATTTGCATTTGTAAAAAGCCTCTGACGATCACTGGACAACCAAAAGAACCATTTGTTGATATGTAGTCATTGCAATGTAGTGCCAATTTGCATGCAACAAACTCCCATGGTGTCAGATGATCAGAAAATCTGTTCTTTGTGATGTTGATTGAGAAATAAATATTGTTCGATCACCAAGCATAACTCCTCTACTTTTCTTCAAAACAGTGCTATGCAACAAATTAAAACAGGCATTATACAAATAATACTAACTTCTATCATTACTATATGTAAAAATATACTTGGCCTCATTGATGTTTTATTAGCATTTTAATTGTTAAAATTAATAGCCATTTATATTACTTTACAAATGTGTTAAGATACAGCCTTAAATTTATCACATGATTTACATATTGAGACTTTTCCCTACAAAATTGAATGCAATTAAATGGTAGAATTTCTAGATTTACTGTGCCATTATTTGCGATGAAGACATTTCATACAGACCACTGGAGTCTGTCGACATTGGAAGGGTTCATGCCCTTTGTTTTCCTTTGTGTTTCAAACACAAGTTTTCCAGGAAGAGATTTAAGGCAGTATGGACAAATTGAGTGATGACAAACAAAAATCAGGCTCTTTGCATATTAAGCTATACATAAACAGGGACAAATTTCCCTTTAGCCCTTTGTAACTCAATGTGTGTACACCAAAGCAATAAACTCTTTTTTTAAAAACAAAAGACATGAAATCCTTTTGAAGTTTGACATGTTTTTGAATCAATTTTTCCAATCTAATTTTTACCAGGGAAAAAAAAAATCAATGCTTCCAATATGTTGAAATAATTTGAATGCTCAGTTTTAATCAAAAGTGCCAAAGTAACTCATCACAATGTGTGATCAGTCCTACTTATGAGGTAATTAATCTAATTCTACTGATGATCAATCAGACACTATTTGATGGAATACAAGTCACAGCTTTTGTCACTCCCAACCACTTGTGTTTTGAGTAAATATATTGTTCACATAAGACTTCACAAAACTATAGCACTTGCCATTCTAATTGCATCCACCACTGAAAATGATGTATGTGGTACAATTAAATAGCTTAGGCATAGCTAGATTTTAAGATTAAAACAGTGACTGTGGCCTCTTTAATAATTAGATATACAAGATCTAGGAAATCACTATTTCCAATTACAGCATATGTAATATATTAGAGTAGTTCCTGTCATCATATAAAAATCACTTGTTAAGCATCTGTTTTTTATTGCAAGTTCCTAAAACTGCTCAATTTATACCTCAGCTGTAGGAATAATGTCAGTTCTTATAGATCCAGCATACATCCATTTATTTGCTCAAATAAAATAATTTTCACACGGTTGCAGACTATGTCCAGAAATTACTTTTTGAAAATTTTGTGGTGGCATAAAACAGATTCAATTGGTAAGTATTTAAATTTATTTCACTTTCAAATATTTGGAATTTCAATTTCTACATGACATCCTTTTTGAACAAATTACTCGGTGACCGGTATTTCATTATTAGAAACAAAATCTCTTCAGCACTTGAAAGGCTCATGAAGCCGAATTGCAACAAAAGCCTCTAGGATCAATTTCACAGTCATGTTTCTAATTGAATTGCTTTATTTGTTTTAATTTTGTGACAAAATTATTCTTCGGAAATACACCATTGCATTTATAGGCAAAACTATTCTTTATAATTTTTATAATATTCCAGAGTATCAAAAGTTTCCATTCAGTCAGAAGAAAATTAATAAATGCTGCAACAGAAAATGTTACTAAGATTTTCATTAAGATAGCTGTATGGATAGCATTTAATGATAAAGAGATTACTTCCTTAAAGGAAACTAAAAACAACACAGAACAATTCAATGGTAAAAGCAAAGTTTCTTCAGCAGTGCAAGTGGGTGGTTTAATTTATATAGCTGGATGTAACTTATTTTCCATCAAATTCTGTTTCCTTCATTTGTTTGTCAACCATTGGTTATAAGGAATGAAACCATAACCACTGACGACATGAAAGAGAAAACATATTAAATTTCTCCAACAAATCTTTCAGTACTGCATGCATATAAAACAGGTGAGACCCTACGAAGAAAAAGGCTGTTGGCATGACATTTGTAGTAACCTGAATGTGTGTATATAACATTTAAAATAACTAGCAAAAATTGTAACAAAATCTGGATCAATTAACAGAAGCTACTGAAGTTCCAAAAAAAGGTATTTTAAGCATTCACATTTCTCTTAATTATAGAAGAGGGGCTCAATTAGATAGCCCTTCTCTTAAGGAAAACAGCAAGAATATGATTATTGACCATTTTTATTTTAAGGAAGAACACCAGAATTACTTATTGCTGTTAAACCTGCCAGGAGAATTGAAACACTGCACCAAAATTTTATCCTGGCCAATAAAACAGAGCAAGTCAGGAATGGATATCAAGTTCTGGTGTTACAACAGTGTATCTTGGGTCCAGTCTTGGTATGAATCCTTTGAAGTCTCTGGAGGCTTGTGTGCCAAAAACATCCAATGCTCTTCTGTTCATCAGAGCAAACCTAATTGAAACAAAATTATAAGGGTGAATACTGTTACGAACATAGATAAAATCGCCTACAAATATTCCATTTTCATAATTTGACTTTAATATCTCAGACTTTCATGGACTAGAAAACAGCTTTAAAAAGGAGTAAACTGGCCTTAATTAGCTGCTGTGATTATCTGACAAGCACAGACAACTCATTTCCAAAACCAGCTGCCTTGGCGTTATCATTATAATCAAGAGACGTTAAAACTCAGTAAAGTCTGAAGAAATTGGCATCTCTTGTTTCACTCACATTTGCAAAATAACAGAACATACTGAGAGATAATGTGGAGGTGCCAGTGTTGGACTTAGGTAGACAAAGTTAAAACTCACACAACACCAGGTTATAGTCCAACAGGTTTAGTTGGAAGCACTAGTTTTCAGGGCACTGCCCCTTCATCAGCTCTTGGGGCAGGATCATAGGCACAGAATTTATAGTAAAAGATCAAAGTGTCATACGACTGATATGATGTATTTAACAAATCTATATTGCTTTTAAGTCCTTAATCACTTAGAATGGGTTGCAGGTTTCAATTCATTAATATGTAAATCCCAGAACTTCTTTCAAGTCACATTCTCAAGATAACTTAAGGTTTTATAAAAAAACTTTGACATCTCAGCTGAGGCAATGTATTAAAGGTGTTAGGTTAGAGTCTGTCTGTATTCCAACCTTGATTCAGACCTGTTCTTTTTCCAAAGTAGGATTTTTAAATAAGTCATATGGACTGACTGCCTACAGATTGTGTGCTATTTGAACAAAATAGAATGTATCTGCAAATACAAATTCACCCCATAGACTTGTGTGTGTGTGCATGCGAGAGAGAGAGAGAAAGTGAGAGCACACGTGTGTGGGGGTGGGTGGGGTGGGGGGGAAAGTGTGTGTGCACACAAGTGTGATGGAGTCTATGCCTGTGAGAGGGTATGGCGTGACAGTGAGTATGGGTGCATGTATGTATCTGAGAGAGAATGTAAGAAGAGGGTCTGCCTGAGTGTGAGTGTGTGATCGTGTGTGCGCGCGCATGTGCGTTTATAGCACTGTGGAGTCAACAGTAGAGTGACATGAATGCAAGATCCTGGTTGAGGCCACCTTCATGGGTGCCGAACTTGGTATCAGCCTCTGCTCAGTGACTCTGCGTTGTTGCGTATCCCAAAGTCCACCCCGAAGATCTGAGGCAGAATTTCTTGACCGCTGAAATGTTCCTGTGCTGGGAGGGAACATCCCTGCCTTGCGATTATGTTGCAGGTCACATTATCAATGAGCACTTCGCCAAGACCTTCCCCACAGCTCCACTGCTTGCCTTTAAACAACCACCAAACCTCAAACAAATCATTGTTCGTAGCAAGCTGCCCACCTCTCAGGACAACTCCATACAACCCCATCATGGTAGGCGCTGCAAGACATGCCAGTGTGGGGACATAGATACCACCATTACACGTGGGGACACCTCCCACCTTGTACATGGCAGGTACTCATGTGACTCAGCCAATGTTGTCTATCTTATAAGTTACAGGCAATGCTGCCCGGAGGCATGGTACATTGGGGAAACCGAGCAAAGGCTACGACAACGGATGAATGGGCACCGCACAACAATCAACAGACAGGAGTGTTCCCTCCCAGTTGGGGAACACTTCAGCGGTCCACGACATTCAACCTCGGACCTTCGGGTGACCATCCGCCAAGGCAGACTTCGGGACAGGCAGCAGCGAAAAGTGGCAGAGCAGAGGCTGATAGCTAAGTTTGGTACCCATAGGGAGGGCCTCAACCGGGACCATGGGTTCATGTCACATTACAGGTGACCACCATTGCATTATACACACAC
>NC_057715.1:55399835-55411154 GCF_004010195.1 Chiloscyllium plagiosum
GACGCCCCTCCCCCAAGTCCCTCCTCCCTATCTTTTATCTTAGCCTGCTGGACCAACTTTCCTCATTCCTGAAGAAGGGCTAATGCCCGAAACGTCGATTCTCCTGTTCCCTAGATGCTGCCTGACCTGCTGCGCTTCTCCAGCAACACATTTCCATCTCTGATCTCCAGCATCTGCAGATCTCATTTTCTCCTGTTGGACTATAACCTGGTGTTGTTGAATTTTAACTGTGTACACCCCAGTCCTACACCAGCATCTCCAAATCATGGCAAGGATACTAGAAAGTCTGTCTGTCTTCCTTTCTCAATCTCCATCTTTAATCACAGAAGCCAGCACTGGTATAAATGCAACATGGAAAATATAACAATTTACTGAGGACTTAAAATCTAGAAACTTTGCCATTGCCAAAGAAATACCATAACAGCTAAATAGTTGCACTCAGGTCTTTTCATTCTCGCAACCCAAAGGACTTTATTAGAAACTGCTTTGCCTTTTACTTCCTATCTGTAAAAGACACCCTCAACCATCTTTGTAAAGTATTTCAGTGCATGACTGATATCACATCTTAGTTTATTTTCACGGTAGTAGATAATGATATTCAACTTAAGAAAGCTTTAGAATTGGTTCTCCTTCATATTTGGTTTGGTTACCTGAGTCTAAGTGAAGTTTAATTGTTAAAAAAAAGATAAAAAATATATTTGTTCTGACTGATGAAGGGTTTTTTTAAAAAAAGAGCTGTGACGCCACATTATGTGGTCAAAGAAAATTCTAATACTTGAAGATACACAAGTTACTCATTGCTAATCCACCGAACCGTGTGGGCGGCACGGTGGTTAGCACTTCTGCCTCATGGCGTCAGAGACCTGGGTTAAATTCCCGCCTCAGGCAATGGTATGTGTGGAGTTTGCACATTCTCCCTGTGTCTGCATGGGTTTCTTCCAGGTGGTCCGGTTTCCTCCCACAGTCCAAAAATGTGCAGGTTAGGTCAATTGGCCATGCTAAATTGCCCGTAGTGTTAGGTGATGGGGTAAACGTAGGGGAATGGGTCTGGGTGGGTTGCTCTTCAGAGGGTCGGTGTAGACTTGTTCGGCTGAAGGGCCTGTTTCCACACTGTAAATAATCTAATCTAATCTAATATTGTTGGCTAGTACCTTTGAACAGTCATGTATTTCTTTTGTTGTTCACTTAGCCCACTTTATCTTGAGATATTTTAAACTATAAGTCAAAATCTAGTATGATATTCACATTCAGAAAGATTAGTGGAAAGGAGGGGGTGAAGGTACTAAGATGGGGAGAAGGGAAGAGATGCAGCTGAAGGTGAGAAAAGAGATGGAGTGGAAAGGGGAAGAGATGGAATAGAGGAGAAAGAGATGGGATGGAGGAAGGAGAAAAGAAGTGGGGAGTGTGTAGGAGAAGAAAGATCGGGTAGAAGTGGGTAACAAGATTGTTGACTTCAGTGCACAAATTGTGATAAATGGGTATAATTTAATTGGCAGAAAAGCAGTGTAGCAACAGTGACCAAGACTGCAAAATGAATATTTAAAGATCATCATTTAGGAATGATAGGCAAAAAATAAAAGGAGGTATTAAGTCATTCTTAATAAGGCATGAGATCACAACATTGGTGAGACACGAACTTAGAGCAAAGGATCAAGATGTAGAATCAGTCTCGGCACAGCTTTAAAAAAAAACAGCAAGAGATAGCAACATTAATGGGGAGTTGTTTATAGGCCACCACACAATAATGGTAATGTTGAGTATTGTTACAACTGAGATGGGAGGATTGCACGGACTGTGCCTAGTCACACGACTGAAAGGATCACAATACAAATTTAATTATTTAGCCAGTACATCATATGAATGCTCTCTCAATATTAGATTTAAAATATCAAGCAGAGTTCTTTAACAAACACAAAATTATTGATTGTAAAACAAAACATATCCAACAAAAATATAGAACTGGTTAACACAGTTTGAAATATTGAAGGCATAAATGTTTAACTGTCTAATTCATTAAAGGATACATATGCATGCACACAGCAGGTTAGAAAAAAATAATTTCTGTCCGCAAAGATTCTTATTTGGGGAAGATAAAACACATTTTTTGGCCAGTAATGGTTACTTCTTAAAGGAATAAAGGATAAGGTGTGGAATGTTTAGGTGGTTGTTCCACTGGTGTTCTGGTAGACAGAGAGACCACTAGGCACATGCAGTCGGTTCTGGGGTCCTGGTTGTCACAGCTTTCTCAGAGAACATAATATTGAGATGCATTCCTGCCATTGTTCAAGAGGAAATCAGGTTTCACAATGGATGCACAACTGAAGTGTTGTGACTAGGCAACGATACGAGCTGGGTAGCCTTTTTTTTTGCAGCAGGCCATGTGCCAGTTGACAATACACAAACAAGATAATCACAAAACCCAGATAGGTGATTTCTAAAATTGAGTCCAAACAATTAGCTGATAATGTGATTTTTCAGAAGCATTTTTTAAATGTTCTAACACACTCATTCCATTGACATGTACGTTAAAGAAAGCACAGCACTTGAAATAAATCAATTGTGCACACCTTATCAAAAGTCAAGACCTTAAAAAGATTAAATATTTAAGTTTTCATAACATGATAAATCCGTAAATTAGGGTACAGTATATTACAAAGTACAGTTGTATCGGGTGACTTCAATGTACATATAGACTGGGTAAACCTAATAACACAAATGCTGGAGAGGAGGTATCACAGAAACTAGCAGGTAGTGGTCATTCAGCCCTTTGAACTTGTCTGCCATGGCTAACCATCCATCTGAATAAACTGTTCTTACTTTCCATAACCTCCCCCCACCTCAACCATCTCCTTTAATCGCTTCAGCCCCAAGTGTTCTATCTAACTTCTTCTTCAAATTGTACAATGTTTTGTCCTCAACTGCTTTCTGTGGTAGCAAATTCCACAGGCTTACAACTCTGAGTGAAAAGAAGTTCTCTTCATCTCAGTCCAAAATTGTTTACCTGACATCTTTAGACTGTGTCCCCTGGTTCTGGATTCCCACGTCATCAGGAACAACCCTCATGCATCTACCCTGTCTCATCCTGTTAGAATATTAGACGTTTCCATGAGGCTCTGAACTTGCACAAATATATTCTGAACCAATTCAATCTCTCCTATTACATCAGGAATCAGTCTGGAAAACCATTGATGCACTCACTTTATAGCAAGACATGCATCCTCAGATAAGGAAATCGAAACTGCAACAATATTCCAGATGTGGGCTCAGAAAGGCCCAATGTCTTGCAGCAAGACATCCCTGTTCCTGGACTCAAATCCTCGATGAAGGCCGACATATCATTTGCCTTCCTTACTATCTACTGTATCTACATGCTTACCTTCAGCAACTGGTGAACAAGGACACCCGGATCCCATTGCACATTCCCCTCTCAATTTATAGCCCTTCAGGTAATAATCTGCCTTCTTGTTTTTACTACCAAAGTGAACAACCTCACATTTATGCACACAATACTAGTTCTGCCATTAATTTGCCAATTCACTTAGAATGTCAAAACCACACTGAAATGTCTCGGCATCCTCCTCATAGCTCACCCTCCCACCAAGCTTTGCGTCTGCCGATTTGGCGATATTACATTCAGCTTCCTGTTCCAAATCATCAATGTATATTGTGAAAAACTGGGGTGCAAGTACTGATCCCGGCAATATCCCAAGAGTCACTGCCTGCCTTGTAGAAAATAACTTATTTATTCCTACTTTGTTTCCTGTACACCGACCATTTTTCTATCCAATGCAATACACAACTGAGCCCAAGTGTTTTAAAATAACACAATAATTTCTAATGTGGGACTTTATTTGGACTTTCAGAAAGCTTTCACCAAACTACATCTGCTGGTTCCCCTTCATCAACTTTACCAGTTCCATTCTCACAGAATTCCAGTAGATTTTTCAAGCATAATTTCCCTTTTTAAATCCATGCTGACTCTATTTGGTCTTGCTACTGATTTCCAAATGCTCAGCTATTACTTCTTTTATAATGGACTCTAGCATTTTCTCTATTCCCACCATCAGGCTGACTGGTCTGTAATTCCTGGTTTTCTCTCTGCTTCCCTTCTTAAATAGAGGGGTCACATTAACCACTCTCCAATCTTTAGAAATATTCCAGTCCATAGAATCTTGGAAGATGACCACTAATGTATGAACTATTTGTAGGGCCACTTCCTAAGTACTCAAGGATATGGATTATCAGTGCCTGGTGATGTATCAGCCTTCAATCTCATCAACATCCCTAACACCATTTCACTAATAATATACATTTCCTTCAATATCTCCCTGTCACTAAATCCTGTGTTCCCCAATATTTCTGGTGTGACATCTGTTCTGATGATGCCACTTTCTGCAGGAGGGCCTCAGAAACATCCACTGTTTTCCTCAACTGGACCCTTACTCACGTCTGACCCACTTCCTGTACTTTTACTCTCACCTGTTCTGTTCCCTCCTACACACCGTTTTGGTCTTCCTGATCCTCACTTTTCACCCCATCAGCATCTGCATCCACAGGATCATTTGCCACCATTTTTGCCATCTCTTGTGGGATGCCATCACAAGACACATTCCTCCCACATCAGCATTTTGCATGGACTGTTCCTCCGCAACAGAACAATTTTGCTTCTCCACCACTCCCAACATCTCCCACAGCGCTTTCCCATGCAACTGCAGATGGTGCAACACTTGTCTGTTTACCTCCCCCTCATCACTATCCAAGGCTCCAGATACACTTTCCAGGTGAAGCACCAATTAACCCATATTTCACTCAATCTAGTCTTTTGTATTTGCTGCTCACAGTGTGGTCTCCTCTATTATAGAGAGATGAAGCACAGCTGTGCAACTGCATTGTGGAATTTATACTTTCTATCCTCAAAAATGACTTTGAGATTTCAGTTGTCTGCCACTTCAACACACCACTGTGTTCCTTGACCAACTTTTCAATCTTGGAGCTGTTGCAGTGCTCCAGCAAGGCTAGAAGAAGAACATTAATTTTCTGCTCGATAACTGCAGTGTTCATGACTCAATATTAAGGTCAACAATTTTAGAACCTGAACATCATCTTCTATGCTCCCACACACAGGGCCCTGTCATAACAATGGCTACTTTCAACACATCTAACCCATTTTCACCTTCTGATAGTCCCCATTATCAGATATTATTTCAGCACATTCTCACCTTTTGTCTGCCTATCTGTCTTTCTCTGTCCGGGTTCCATTGGCACCTATTTCCTCACCCTTCCTCCTGCCTCACTTCCCTCCAATTCATCTGTTTCAACTCACATATCACCTTTTCCAAGCTACCATAAGTTCTGAAGGAGGATACTGGACTCAAAATTTCAAATTCCACTTTCTATCTTCAGATGCTGCCCGACTTGCTGAGTTTCTCCAGCAATTTCTGGTTTTGTTTCTGATTTTCTGCATCCGTAGTTCTTTGTTTCATTTCTGGTATGTTATTTTTATCATCCTTTACAAACAGAATCAATATATGCACATTTGTCTCTACCAATCTTTTTCTCTTCACATACTTATAGAAAATTTTACATTTGTATGCCCCCATATACACTCCAGGAATTCCTCCTCAACAACATATTTACTAATTTAATTTGCCCAATCTATATGTGGATTAAAGTCACCCATAATTACAGATGTTCCTTTATTGTTTGTTCTCTGATCTTCTATTTATTGCCATTCCAAACATCCTACAGTTTGGGGGTTTATGTAAAACCCAATAACTTTTTCACCCCTTGATATTTCTCAGCTCAGCTGATGCATTTGCTACATCATTGGAGCTAATACTCTTTCTCACTATTGTGTTAATTTCCTCTTTAACCATCTATGCAACTCCATGTCTTTTCCTTTTTTTGTCTGTTATTCTTAAATACTGAATGCCCTTGGATATTCACTTGCCATTCCTGCATCCATGACTCTGTTATACTGACTATGTCATACTTGGTTTCATCTATTTGTGCGATTAGTTCAAGCACTTCATTGTGAATGCTCCATGCATTAAGATGCAGAGCCTTCAGTCTTGTCTTTTTAACATCACTTGTCCCATTCCCATTATATTTCATGATGTTCGTGTATGATCATGATCCTTGATTTATGAGCATATCACTTTTCTATTCCCCTTTCTATCTTTTATTCTTGTTCTTGATTCCCCTTCCTCTCATTTAGATTCTCCTTCACCTGCTTTTTTAGTTTAAAGATTCCTCAACCACTCTAGCAAATATTCCTCCCAGGTCATCAGTCCCAATCCTGCCCAGATGTAACCTGCCCAGTTTGTATCGATCCTACCTTCCCAGAACTGGTTCCAATGCTCCACGAATCCAGCTCCACCTCACACCATTTCTTCAGCCACACATTCATCTCATATATCAAACCATTTCTGCTGGCTAGCACGTGGTATTGGTAGCAATCCTGAAATCTTACCTTTGAGGTCCTACGCTTCAACTTACATACAAAATTTCTATATTCTACTTTTAGACCTCTTGCCTTCTTCTCATCTATGTCATTTATGTTAACGTTTACCACAAACACTAGCTGCTGACTGAATGTTCCGTAGCTGTTCTGAGATATCCTCAACCCTTGCATTAGAGAGCCTACACACCACCTTACAGTCTCGCGAGCAATCGTAAAATGCCTGTCTCCTCTCCTTACTGTTTAATTCAATGTCATTATTGCTTTTTACTCCTCTCCTGTGCAGCAGACCCAACCGTCATGCAACATATTTGGCTGTTGTTCTTTTCCCTGAAGAGGCCATTCTCCTCAACAATATCCAAAGTAATATATCTGTTTTGCAGAACAGTTATAGAGGCATCTTGCATTGACTAGTCCTCTTGGTCTGCCTAATGGTCACTCTTTCTCTCTTTGAGGAGAAACATTCCTGAAGAATGTAGGAATGTTTTCTACAGTGGAGACACTGTAGAAAACATTCCTACAGTGTCTCCAGCTGCTGACCTAGCTCTGAAACCCAAGTTCCAGGAGCTGCAACTGGAGGTATTTCCTCAACACATGCTGGTCCAGGGCACTGGAAATGTGCTTGGCTTTCAACATAGAGCAGCAAGTGTACACCACAGCTTTGAGCCCTCCTGCCATGGATTAAATCTTTTGGATTAAATCTTTTGGAAGATGACTATTAACAGGTAAAATCAATTATTTAAGAGTTTTTATTCACTGGTCATCATTCCTATAGTACCATAGTGCTTACAAACTGCAAAACATAAAAAAAACACATCTTTTCCTCTGCATTGGTTTCTGCCATCTGTGAAGGATAGAAATTAGGGAAAAGAGAAATCCTCAGCTAGTAAAGGAAAAAGATGATCTCATTGAAGTTAGCAAAGATAGTTTTCCACAGATTAAAAAAGAACCGCATGAGAAGGGAAGAGATATAAAAATCCTCAAGTATTTTCACTGTAATAAACTGGGACACATGAAGTCACAGTGTTGATGGTTTACAAAAGGCTCTGGGAAGACAGGTGTTAAATCAGAACAAGGTTTACTCATGTGTACCAGGAGGAGTAGGTAAAGAAATTAAAATTTTAAGAGGTCCAGGAGCAAGCCAATCTTTGATGGTGAGAGATGAGGAGGTATGCACTTTGGAAGGAGTATTGCCAGAAAGGGTGGAATTCATGCTGAGAACAGTATTGTCCATTGTATAATGCAAGGCTGGAGAGACCAGTGGAAAGTAGTGAAGTGGTGGTAGGAGTGATAGAGATATACTCAGTTGCAGAAATACAGTTTATCCTCAATACAGGCAAGAGTGATGCCTACTGTGGTTGAAAAGCCAGTGGAAAATCTGGCAACTGAGATGTTACAGAAAGTATATTCTGGAATTTTTCTTGACTGTGTGGTAACAAGGTTACAAAGCCACAGGTTGAAACAGGAAGAGAAATCAAAGAAAATAGATAAGGAAGTTAAAGTAAACCAAGGAACTGAAAGAAATTAACTTTAATAAAGTAGTAAGATTTGAAAAACTTAATGGATCAAAAGTTAACAAATCATTTGGACCTGATGAGTTAAATTCGAGTACTAAAGGAGGTGGCTATAGGGATGGGCGATACATTGGTGGTTACCTTTCAAAATTCTATAGTTTCTGGAAATTTTCCTGAAGACTGAAAAATAAAAAATGTAACCCCACTATTTAAAAGGGAAGCACAAGGGAAATGGAGAACTACATGATAACTAGACACTTGGTAAATTGGGCAGAAGCAACATGGATTTATGAAAGGGAAATCATGTTTGACAAACCTGCTGGAAATTTTTTAAGGATGTTATTTGCAGCATAAATAAATGAAAACCAGTCAATCTGGATTTCAGAAGGCGTTTGGTAAGGTCTCAAATAGGAGATGGAACAGAAAATTAAGCATATGGGTTTTGGATAATATACTGGAAAGGACTTAAAATTTGTTAACAAACAACTAGGTCCACAACTATTCACAATCCCGATAAATGACTTGGATGTAGAAATCAATTGTAATTCTCCCAGATTAATCTATGTTTCAAAACTGGGTGGGAATGCAAGTTGTGAGGGGTAGACAAGGAAACATCAGGACAATGTGCTCAGGCTAAATGACTGGGCAAGAAAATTGAAGATTGAATGTAATCAGAATAAGTTCAAAGTTATTCATTTTGGAAGATGATCACAAAAAGACAATATTTTCTAAATGGTGAAACATTGGCAAGTGTGGATTTCCAAAAGGACTTAGGTGCCTTTGTTCATGAATCCTTCAAAGCTGGTATGGAAACTAAACCTGAGAATTGGATATGCTGCCAGTTGGATACTGGCCAAATGGAAATTTAAGGGAATCGCGATGTTGATAACATTTTGTAAAATTAATTTCAGGTTACAGGTTTCTCCTAACCTTGTTTATTCACCTATTTCAAAAGTGCTTCCATTGCTAGAGGTTCAGAATCTTACACTGCTCTATGGCATCCCCAGTGGCCAGGTTATTATTAAATGCAGAGATAGCTACATGAAGGTTCAAATCAAATTGCAACTTCTGTATTTCCTTGATTGCTACCACTGTTTAGCATTACTGCTTAGTGACAACCCATCACAAATAGGTCTCTCAGGTTTGTATGTAAATATAAGAAAAATAAACAGTTGATATAAAGATTTTCATTACATTCTAAAATAGAATATTGAGAAACCTTCTAAATATATATTGATAAATATGAATGGTGAATTCAGAACAATACATATAATAAATTGCAAAAAGTAAAATCAGGGTCAAGATTTAACCCATCAAGCCCTCGCAGAATGTTGTGTTTCAATGAGATCATCCCTCATTCTTCTAAACTCTCATGAATAAAGGCCTAACTTGATTAGCCATTTTTGATAAGCCAATGCCTTCATCCTAGGAACCTGCCTGGTGAATTTCATTTGAACTGTCTCCCATGTCATTATATCCTTTCTTAAATACAGAGGCCAAAACTGTAAACAGTACTCCAGGTGCAGACTCACCAACACCCTGTATAGCTGTAACAAGACTTCCTATTTTTAAACTTGAACCCCCTAGCAATAAAGGCCTAAATTATATTATTTTTAAATACTTGTTGTACCTGTATGCTAGCTTTTTGTGCTTCATGCATAACAACATAAAGATACCCCTGTGCAGCATTTTTTGGAGTCTCTCGTCATTTAATAGTAGCCTGTCTTTTGATTCTTCCTACCAAAGTGTATGACCTTACACTTTCTTACATTAAGTTTTATCTGCCTGGATTTTGCCCATTCATTCAATCTATTTCATTTTTCAGATTCCTTATGTCCACATCTAAATATGCCCTCTCATCTATTTTTTGTAACATCTGCACATTTGGATATAGTTCACAATACCACTTCTAGAAATCACCTTCTATGTGGTACTTATTAAAACCATCTGTAAATTCAAATACACTACATCTATCAGTTCCCCTTGTCAACACTGCTTGTTATATTGATAACTAGAAAATTTGTTAAACATGATTTCACTTCCACATAATCATGTTGACCCTGTTTGATTGAGTTAAGCTTTTTTAAATGTCCCATTTCTTCCTTAAAAATGGACTTAGGCATTTTGTCAACAACACAGAAAATATATTTTCATACTATTATGTACATCATCTTGGGTTTTACAAACAGGGGCACAGATTACAGAAGCAAGGAAACTATTTTTACAGAATGACTGGCCATGATCTAGAAAGGATTGGCTGAAATGATGGTGAAAGCAGATTTAATCAATGCTTTGAAAAGGGAACACAATAAGCATATGAAGCAAAGAAAAATTGAAGGATTGCAAGGACAAGGGAAATGAGACCATCTGAAATGTAATTGTGGAGGAACAGTATGGGCTAAGCAGACCAAATTAGCTCCTTTCTATGCTATAACTATTTTATGAAATCAAGAGACTAACAGATTGTTGGACTGATACTTTCAAGGGAATTAAGCATAAAATTCTTTGAAATATTATCAGTCAATATATCAAAACACATCAAAGGTAGACATTCTCAGCTGGCCTTTCTAACTAGTATTCTAAAGTTTTAAAAGTAAAAATATAAACCTAGACCGTCCTTAATGTAAGGCCAATCTATCATTAGATATGTTGCATCTTCGAAGAATTTGCATATCGGAAGCTTAAAGAAGAAACACAAAACTAATCTAGAAAAAATATCTTTGTAAATTTTACCATTTTAATTTGGAAAACCTGCGCTCGATCAGAAATTTTCACACTTTCAAAGGATAAATTAAGGGGAGCCAGAGGCGGCACAGTGGCTCAGTGGTTAGCGCTGCTGCCTCACAGCACCAGGGACCTGGGTTCGATTCTAACCTCGGCCCGATTCTAACCTCGGCCGACTGTCTGTGTGGAGTTTGCACATTCTCCCCAGCCTGTGTGGGTTTCCTCCAGGTGCTCCGGTTTCCTCCCACATTCCAAAGATGTGCAGGTGTTATGGACTAGGCCAGACCACTCCGAACATTCTTGAGAAGGCAACCCAGACCATAATTTTGCAATTTGTTTCAGTAAATGCACAGTGAGAATTACCCAGAGAAAGCTAGCTAAATTGATTACTAGGTTTTAAAACAGACAGGAATTTATTCACAAAATTACACAATGAAACACAAAGAACAGAATAAAGAACCCCTACAGAACTCAGTCTATCCAAACTAGACTGGATTGTGCTATTCTGAATATACACAACAAACCCAGTAAGCAAACCCCCTTAAACACAGTTAAAAATGGAACAGATGCTTACAGGTTGAAGTTAGAAGGGCAGAAGGAGAGAGAGAGTTTCCACACAGC
>NC_057715.1:55411236-55418287 GCF_004010195.1 Chiloscyllium plagiosum
GGTGAATTGGCCATGCTAAATTGCCCATGGTGGTCAGGGATGCATAGGTTAGGTGCATGAGTCAGGGGAAAATGTAGGGTAATGGGTTTGGGTGGGATACTCTTCGGAGGGTCGGTGTGGACTTGTTGGGCCAAAGGGCCTGTTTCCACACTGTAGGGAATGTAATTCCAATTCTAATATCAAGTGTCTTCAAAACAGAAATCTAAGAGATTCATTTCTTAAAAAGATAGAATGTGAGGTTAGGTTTTCATTATCAAGACAGACTATCTCTGAGTGAAGCTAGCTTTAATAACATACCACATTGCTGCTGGGTCTGAAACATCCACTGTTTGAACAATATAAAGGCAGCATACAATGAGTTCCAGTAACTTGCTTTTAAAAGTGCAGAACTCTTTCCACGGTCCTTGCTTTAAAGCAGACCCAATCCTCTTTTGATCCATAATACAAAATAAAGAAAAATAAAGGGATATCTTACCAGTGTCCTGTACAAATGAGGTATAAACCCCCTACTTTGGTATTCAAGTTTTGCATTTGCAATAGTTAACCTTGTATTGGCTTTCCTGATTAGTTGCTGCACCTGGATGCTAACTGTGTAATTTATGCATCCATATCCCTCAGCATCTCAGACTCTGTAACATCCTGCCATTTAGATAATATGCTTCTTTATTATCCTTCCTGCCAAAATGGATCACTTCACATTTTCCCATATTGCATTCTACTTGCCAGATTTTTGTCCACTCACTTAACCTATCCAGTTGCTTGGCGGTATTTTTATGTCAGCTTCACAACTTATTGTCTAATTTACTTTGTCTCATCAGTATATTTGTAAATGATACGTACTGTCCCTTCATTCAAGTCTTTTATAAAACTGGACAGTTGAGTGCTGTACTGTGCCAACCCTGATTGCTATGGTCTTGTGGTACACCACTTGTTACATCTTCCCAACTCAAAAGACCATTTATATCCATCCCTACATTCTGTTAGCCAGCCAATCTTCTATGCCTGCTATCCTTCACACATTAAGATTTTGTTTCCCACAATAGTTTTTGATGCGGCATGTTATCAAACATCTCACATTGTAGGATAAGGCCCTGGGAATGCAAAATTGTATCAGTTTGAACTAAGCAAGTACAAAGTTCAAATGGTCTTGCTAAGTTTGGGTTTCCCACCTATGAATTATGACCATAAGCAATTGGATTTGTCATAGGTGGAGACAGGGACCTCTATATCCGGTTTAGCATGCCATTTTTAAAAAGATCCTCAGAACCTTCCTGACTCCCCAGAAATTCAGCTCCAAGTGACTGATGTTAACTGAGGCACTTACCTTCCCTTTGTTAGCCTCAGTAAAAACTTCCAGTAGGAAGGCCGTAAGTTCTGTACTTCCATCACAGCCTAAAAGTGAAGAAGAAAGTTGACCATAATTTTTCAAACAAAAAATGAATGTAATTGGCCTGAGTACATAAAAGTAATGTGCAACATTTTATGTTAATTTAAATGCACAGAAAAGGATGTCAAACCTGCATTTTCCTGACAAGTACATCATGTTCTGTTTAAAGTTAACTATTTACTTAGTCCCATTTTCTTATAAAAATTAAAGGATGAAATAGGTCAGATGATCAATAGCTTTGTCAAAGAGATAGGATTTAAAGAATATACAAAGCCCCTGTTTTATGTTGCCCATTTAGAGTCAATTTGCTTTAACACTGGACAGTTAATGAAACCAATATCTAGATTTAGTATCAGAGAGTACGCTTTAATGTCATTTAGCATCTGGTTATAGTCCAACAGATTTATTTGGAAGTACTAGCTCTCAGAGCGCTGCTCTTTCATCAGGTAACTAGTGGGGCATGATAATAAGACACAGAATTTTAGCAAAAGATCACAGTGTCATGCAATTAAAATGATATATTGAACAAACCTAGATTGCTGTTATGTCTTTCATCTTTTAGCATAGGTTGAAGGTTTTGGTTCATTCATATATAAATCCCAGAACATCTTTTAAGTCACATTCTTGAGATCACTTAAGTTCTTGTATAAAAAAAAGGTGACATCTCAGCTCAGACAAAGCATTAAAGGTGTCAGGTTAGAGTCTGTCTGTATCCCAATCTTGAGTCAGACTGGTTCTATTTTCAAATTAGGAATTTATAAAATGTTAAATGGATTGACTGCCTGCAGGTTGTGTGTTCTTTTTTAGCAAAAATAGAATGTATCTGCAAATACAATTCTGCAAATGCACATTCACTCCATTGATTTATATGTGTGCATGTGTGTGTTTGTGTGTGTATACGTGCATGTGAGTGACAGAGAGAGAGAGAGAGAGAATATGAGTGTAAGTGCGCATGAGAGAGTGAGTATGTGTTTGTGTGCGTGCGTGCTTGGCAGAGTGTGTGCGTTAGTGTGATGGAGTAGAAGCCTGTGAGGTGGTGTGTGTGTCTTAGAGACAGTGTGTGAATGAGAGAGGGTCTGCGTAAGTCAATGCAGGCAGTCAATCCACATAACATTTTATAAATTCTTACTTTGGAAATAGAACCACTCTGACTCAAGATTGGGATACAAATAGACTGTAACCTCACACCTTTAATACATTGTCTGAGCTGAGATGTCACCTTTTTGTTACCAACTAAATTATCTTGAGAATGTGACTTAAAACAAATTCTGGGATTTACATATTAATGAATCAAAACCTGCAATCCATTCTAAAAGATGAAAGACTTAACAGCAACCTAGGTTTGTTCAATATATTATTTTAATTACATGACACTGTAATCTTTTGCTTTAAATTGTGTCTTATGATCCTGCCCCACTCGTTCCCTGATGAAGGAGCAGCCCTCTGAAAGTTAGTATTTCCAAATAAATATGTTGGATTATATCTGGTATTGTGTAATTTTTAACCATGTCCACCCCAGTTCAAAGCTGAAAATGTTTTGCTGGAAAAGCGCAGCAGGTCAGGCAGCATCCAAGGAACAGGAGAATCGACGTCTTGGGCATAAGGCTTATGCCAAAAATGTCGATTCTCCTGTTCCTTGGATGCTGCCTGACCTGCTGCGCTTTTCCAGCAACACATTTTCAGCTCTGATCTACAGCATCTGCAGTCCTCACTTCCACACCAGTTCAACACTGGCACTTCCACAATTAGCATCTATTCAACTTCGGTTAGAAAACCCAATAAGTAGCTAGGAAACAGAGTTTTGAATGGGAGTGAAAACAATGGCTTCAGTCTTTCCAATATTCAATTAGAGGAAATTCAATTAAATAAATGTAAGTATACAATCTATATTTTGGGGAAAAAAGGGATAGTAACAAGGCAACTTTGTAGGCTTCAGGTCATTGGCCCATCTAGCTTACAAACACAAATATTCTACTGGGTTTCATCTCATGATTCCACGCTAATTGCTCGTTAGCCTGTTATTGTCAAGAATTATTCAATCTACATTTGCCATCGTTTCTGATAACAATTACACTGATAACTTCTGGAACGAAAAAAGTTGTGTCAATCTTTTTGGTCTCTAAACTTAATGTTCTATACTTTGTCCTTGCATTTGGTACTGGACAGACTTAACTCCAAAATCTGCATACTCTATTAAATAATTGCACAAAGTTGACAATACTCTGGTTCCTGTATGGATTGTCAACATTTCAAGACCCTAGAAATCAGTAACTTTCCAGCATCCCACACTAGTATTACACACTGCTAATATTAGTACAGTGTTTTAAAAATTGGAGCAATATTCACCCAAATAAATAAGGCGATACTGGATATGGAAACTTGAGAATAGTAATTTAGTTACTGCTCTCTTCTCATTAAAGCCTGTTGGGGAAAGAGAGGAGAAGCAGTTATCGGGAGAGGAATATCTGACCTCCATCTTTCAGATGAGGTTGCAGAAAGATATAGAAAAGGGTTTAAGGAGACAATTGATAGGGGAAAATCAAAACTGAGAACTACCTACAAAGTGGGTTACTTTGATGTAAATTACTTAAACCTGGTGTTGGATGGTCAAACTAGCTGCACACCAAATATGCCAAGTTGATGCTCCCTTGGACTTGAAGGATGCAAATAGGTAGGTGGTGGCAATCACTCGTTAATGATTGTTCACCTTGGAAATTCCATGTCACTGGACTTGGGTCCTGTGCATCCTCACAAGCTGATGAGCCTGATCCTAGAGCTGCATTTCCAACAATACATTAGTACACACCATGGACAAGCGGGATGGGAAAAAAATCAGTATTTTCATGGGGGCAAGATCAATGATGGAAGCGAGGGCATGTTTAGTACAATACGATAGCGGCAGATATGAACAGGATAGGCAGTTGGGAATTTGAAAGTGTAGTTCAGAGCTCTAGATAATTAACATCATCATGGAGACTATTAGAGTTTGTTATATGCCTCATCAATTTTGATGATAATGTTAAGTGAAAGAAGGCTGATCAACTAAAACTAGAAGTGCATTCCTACTTAAATGTACTTCAAAATGTTCTTCAGTTTTGTATATGGTATTGAATCACTAATTCTTCTGAATTTTTCTGAGTCTATGCCTTCTATTACCTCTGCCATCACAACCAAAACTCTTTTAGTATGCCCCTTGTAATAAGACAACATTGTGCAATTACAATGGATGAGAAATAAGGTCAACCCAGAAGAGGGGCATACTAAAAATATTACTGTACATATGTAAAACTCCTTCTGTATAGTAATTTGAAACATGGTGTCCTATTCTTCTGTATGTCTTCATGACATCAACTTGGAATTTATGAACTTCCTAATCGGTCAAAGAAGTTACTAGGTTACCTATGACAGAATCAATTTCAATTTATGAACTGACCTTTTCACTACATCATTCCATTGTTTTGTCTACCCTGACATGGATTGGGACTGGTCTTTGGATTACTGGAAATAGAAGCTTAACTTGGGGTTGGTATTTTGGTTGAAGTAGTAAGGACATTTTTTTAAACTAACTCTTTAAAAGCAAACACTGCAGCAATAACATGTTCTAAGTGGACTAAATTAACTATTTCTATTTCCAGTCAATTTCTCACAAAAAGACTATTAACACCCATTATCTACTTGCTGCTTGCCTGTCAATGGCACAGGTTTTCACAACAACCTGCTTCTTCCATACCTGATCCCACATTCTGCCCAGTGTGTCATCCTCCATTTCTCAATTGTGCACCCTTATAGTCTCTACCGCTAAATAATTACCAATTTATTTCCAATCAAAACCATTTTTACACAGTTCACCCATGTCCATTGGGTTTAATTTCATTATGATCATTACAGCCAGCAGACATCAGTCCTGGCTAGATTTCAAACCGAGGTAAAGAAAAGATCTGTCATCAAACATCTTCCTTCAGAGAATCCTTACAATGTGGAAGCAGGTCATTTGGCTTATTGAGTCCACACTGACTCTCTGAAGAACAGCCCACCCAGACCCATTCCCCTTACGTCTAGCCCTGCACATCCCTGAACACAATGGGGAAATTTAACGTGGCCAATCCATCTAACCTACACATCTTTGGATTGTGGGAGGAAACTGGGGCACCCAGAGGAAACCCATGCAGACATTGGGAGCATGTGTAAACTCCACACAGACAGTAGACAGAAATTTTTACCATTAATTTCAGCTGAATTGGATGACTGACAATTACTTTAAGTGGATATGTTCGAATAGCAAATTTTCAAAGCCATGTCTGAAATATTGTTTGAATCTTTGCTTTAGAGCATGTAGAGCAACACGTTATATGATAAAGTAATCAATCATTCTAGTTAATGTAAGATTCTCCTTATTTGAAATTCCAAGAGATGAGTTTCTAAACAATAACGTGTGAAAACCTGTCCCATCATTTGGTACTTACTGCTTGAAAGCATATAGCTGTGGAAATCGCATAGATGACTGTGTCTGCATGTGCAACATATGGACATTTTCCTGCTTCAATGCCTTTGAAATACATTGCCTGCCAGTAAAAAAAAATGTAAATTTAATTACTTATGGAAGTAATCTGACTGTCATAATTTTAATTTTAACACTAATATGCAGTATCCAATATCCAATGTTAGGTTACATATTTGAATTCACCACAAACCACTACTGGAATTCGTCTTATGAACAACGATCAATACGGCCATTCAGAAAAACAATTAATGTCATGGCTAAAACAATGAATGAAAGTAAGTGCAGCCTTATGTAAAGTAATACTGCGTCCAACGGCAAGAGTTTTTACCAGTAGGATAACCATTAAAATTCTTATTACTCCCACTCTCTTGATTCAAATGGCTTCAATGCACAAGGAAAGAGAAATTGACTTTCTAGACTGCTATCTCACGAGCCCTGCTTGAAGTGCATGCCTGAGCACTGAGATAGGACAGTATAATGCTCAGCTATGATGCCTTATAATAGTAGTCTACTGACACACACACCACCAACTCTCACAAATGGATAATGTTAATATAAGATAATATTGTATATGATCAGATAATATATGATAACATGAAGGCGATGGAGGAATCACAAGACTATTAAAAATGTGTTGCTGGAAAAGCGCAGCATCAAAGGAGAAGGAGAATCAACGTTTCAGGCATAAGCCCTTCTTCAGAAATGAGGAGAGTGTGCCAAGCAAGCTAAGATAAAAGGTAGTGAGGAAGGGCGTTGTGAATGCGATAGGTGGAAGGAGGTTAAGGTGAGGGTGATAGGCCGGAGAGGGGGTGGGGGCAGAGAGGTCGGGAAGAAGATTGCAGATCAAGAAAGCGGTGCTGAGTCTGAGGGTTGGGACTGAGATAAGGTGGGGGGAGGGGAAATGAGAAAGCTGGAGAAATCTGCATTCATCCCTTGTGGTTGGAGGGTTCCTAGGCGGAAGATGAGTCGCTCTTCCTCCAGGCGTCATGTTGCCATGCTCTGGCGATGGAGGAGGCCAAGGACCTGCATGTCCTTGGCGGAGTGGGAGGGGGAGTTAAAGTGTTCAGCCACGGGGCGGTTGGGTTGGTTGGTCCAGGTGTCCCAGAGGTGTTCTCTGAAACGTTCCGCAAGTAGGCGGCCTGTCTCCCCAATGTAGAGGAGGC
>NC_057715.1:55419420-55444714 GCF_004010195.1 Chiloscyllium plagiosum
ACCTCCTTCCACCTATCGCATTCCCAACTCCCCTCCCCCAAGTCCCTCCTTCCCTACCTTTTATCTTAGCCTGCTTGGCACACCCTCCTCATTCCTGACGAAGGGCTTATGCCTGAAACATCGATTCTCCTTCTCCTTTGATGCTGCCTGACCTGCTGTGCTTTTTCAGCAACACATTTTTAAGCTCTGATCCCCAGCATCTGCAGTCCTCACTTTATCACAAGACTATTGCCTAGTCCTGTACATTAACAGCAGCAACTGCCAAAATGTGGACAGCAACTAAAAAAGCAACAATGGACTGTACAGCAGTCTGGAATGGAATGAAAGCAGAAATTGCTGAAGAAACTCAGCAGGTCTGGCAGCAACTGGGGAGAGAAAATACAGTTAACATTTCGAATAATGTGACACTTCTTTGGAATGGGCCATGATTAAACCAGGGGAAAAATGAGTGGATCTACAGACATATTTGAGATCTCAAATTTTTACTTTAAATAGCATATTTTGATCTAATGTGACTTTACTCAGCTCTAACTTCAATATACTTCATGTAAAGTCTCCTTTACATATTTCATTTTCCACCTACTGTTGGAGCTGATCTCCAACATATTCTGTTTTGATTTTGTAAAATTAGTATTTTAGCTTATTTCCCAATCTTTCCTATGATAAAATACTGTTAGGAAAACAGAACAGAAATTGCAGAAATTCAAGTTTTTTAAAAAATTGCTACACAAAGCTATGGTGGCTTATAAAGTTATTTTAAACTGTTGGAGAACGAAAAACAAAATGACAGATTAAATTTAATGCTATTCATTTGAAAGCACTCTGCTTTACACAGACCAGCTTTAGTAGAATGATAAAATGATATTAAATAAATTTGAAGAGGAAAGCTTTTACACTGACCTAAGTTAGATTAAGACCTAAACTGAATTTATCTGGAGCTATTTGGAAAAATAAACAGTATGAGGAAACTCACTACAAATAGTAATATTTACAAATGTCTGATAAATAGAATGCAAGTGAGCAATGCCTTAAAAAAGCAAATGACTTTCATTTATAGGGCTATTAAATACAAAAGTCAGGAAGTGACATTGAATTTAAACATATAAGTTAAATAGAACAGTTAGGCATTCTATTAAAAAATATTAAATTCTACAGAAATTTTGACTTCGAAATGAACAGCCCAAAGTGCACAGAAGATCTAATGAGACAAATAACTACTGAGCCAAAGGGTATATTTGGTAAGAGTAAGCACTAGCAGATTCAAAGAGATGGATTTTACCATGGCCCTTAAAGAGAACAGGCAGATAGAAATGTACATAAGATTAGAGAGACATTTCCTATGATAGCTGGAGGCATGTCTGCCATGATTTAGGCAAAGCAAATGCACAAAAAGCTCAAATCAAAGAAACATTGAGTTTTATGAGATTATATGGGTGAAAAAAATTACCTTTCATGATGGCCATGATGGGATATAACACAAGGATGAAATTTTAAATTGGATATGCTGTGGACAAAAAGCACAAATGTACATAGTTGGAGCAGGAATGGAGAGGGGTACAACTAAGAGAGCTTTGTGATGGAGAGGGGTTGGATTCGAAGCTCAACTCAGGGTTGAATTATGAACAGTTTGATTAAATCGTGGAGATGGAATTTGAATTGGTACTAAGCATTTGGAATTTGTAGTGATACTGCAGAGGATGTTGGCATTTATTTTTAATGCAGAGGGTAGTGGTTGTGGGTAATTCACTGGCTGAATTGAGGTAGAGACTTTAGACTCTTTTAAAGCATACCTGGACCTGCACCTTAAATGCTGTAAGCCACAGAGCTATGGGCTGTGTGCACCAAGATGGGATTAGAAATCGTATCTGGGTGTCTTTGTGTAGATACAGACAAGATTGGGCAAATGTCCCCCTTCTGTGCAGTTTCATTTTAATGATTCCAAGATGGCTTCAGTCATCCCAGTGTTTGAGCAAAAGAAATTAATGACTTCCAAACAAGCTGTCTGGAAATCTAGATTCACTGGAAGAACCCAATCAGAATGTAAACAGAACTTTATCCCAAGAGTGGGAATCATGCTGGAGTCAAGAACGTATTTTTTAGGATCCCAGGAAATAATGAAGCAAAGGCAGAAAGGGAACAAACTCTTCACATCCACACTCACTGTGTGTAATTGATTGGCCCTTGCGATAATTTAGACCACTGTAGCAATAATTTCCGTCTTTCTGTCCAGATGTTGAAAGGGAGAACAAAACACTGCAATGGTTATGGTTGCCACTGTTTGCATCTTCTGGGTTGCCACTGTTTGCATCTCTCGTCCCAAAGGGAGGACCAAGCAGAACTAACATTATTTTAAATTTAATGTTCTGCAATAAGACACAGTTAATAAGTAATTCAATAGCAAAAGATCTACTTTGAAAAAGTGACAATAAAAGTGAATTCCATATATAGCTGAAAAGCGACATCCATTTGTCTCAATTAAGAATCTTAGCCTTAAACAAAGCAAATTACATCGGTATAGAGGGAAAGCTTGTTAAGGTTGACTGAGTAAATAGACAGAAGGTATGGTGTAAATAAATAGTCTGAAAGGTATAAAGAAACAATTTAAAATGGTCAACTAACTCAAAAACCATTAAAAACCAAAAGGTCAGCAAGAGAGATCTGTGGTTTACTAAGGAAGTTAAGAATAGTTTTATAATGTTGCAAAGAATACAAGTGGAGAACTGGGAGCTTTTCAGAAATTAACAAAGAATGAGCAAAATGATGATGAAAAAGTAAACAATTGAAAAGAGGAAACTAGGTCGGAGCTTGAAACAGACGTTTTTTATAGAATCCGTACAGTGTGGAAGCAGGCCATTCAGCCCATCAAGTTTACACCAACCCTTTGAAGAGTATCCCACCCAGGCCTACCCCCTATCCTACCCTATTCCTGTAACCCTGCCTTCCCCATGCCTAATCCACCTAGCCTACATATCCCTAGACACTATGGACAATTTAGCATGGCCAATCCATCTAACCGGAACATCTTTGGACTGTGGAAGGTAACTGGAGCACCCAGAGAACATCCAAGCAGACACGGGGAGAAGGTGCAAGCTTCACACAGACAGTCGGCTGAGGCCGGAATTGAACCCAGGTCCCTGGTGCTCTGAGGCAGCAGTGCTAACCACTGAGCCACCGTGACACCCAATTATGAGCGCTTTTTAATAAGATTTTTAAAAAGGGAATAGCTAAAGTTACCATTGGTTCCTTGAAGGAAGAGACAGGATAAATTATCATGGAGATTAAGGAAATGGCAAACACTGAACAAAGATTTTGTGTCTGTCTTCACAACAGAAGACACAAATTGCATACCAAAAACAGAGCGTAACTAAGGGGCTATAAACAATATGAACCAAAGGTAATTAATACCATAGACAAAAAAGAACTGGAGAAACTCGCAAGGGCGAAAATCTGACAAAACCTGAGAACCTAAAGCTTATAACCTAGAATTCTAAAGGACATAGTGGCTGAGAGAGTGGATGCTGTGGTTACAATTTTCCAAAATTTCCAAGATATTAGAATGGTCCCAGCAGATTTGAAGTTCACAAACATAACAGTGATATTCAAGAAAACAGGAAGAGGGAAATCTCAGAATCAAAGCCCAGTTACCCTATTAGCAGTTATTGGGAAACTGCTGAAAGCTATCGTTAATGACCTCTTAATAATGCACTGAGAAAATCATCTGATCAAAGTCAGCATGGTTTTGCAAAAGAGAAACGTGTTTGACAATTGTAATAGCATTTTTGAGGATGTAATTAGTATGGTTAATAAAGGGGATCCCAAAGATGGAATATACTTGAATTTCCAAAAAAATTAATTGATAAAATGCCACATGAAAGACTACACTAGATAAGGGCTCATGGGTTCAAATAAAATATTAACATTATTGAGGATTAGACAGGAAGCACAGAGTAGGCATAAGTAGGGCATTCTTGGAGTTAGAAGATTGAATATGGAAGAGGCAATGACCTCATGGTATCAATCTATCAATCTCAAGACCCTAGCAATGGTCTGGGGACCTGAGTCTGAATCCTGCCATGGCAAATGGTAGAATCTGAATTCAATGAACATCTTGAATCAGGAGTCTAAATGATGACTATGAAACAGTTGTCAGCAAAACTCATCTAGTTCATTAATGTTCTTTAGGGAAAAAAAGTTGCTTTCCTTACCTGGTCTGGCCTATATAGGACTCCAGGCCCACAACAAGGTGTTTGAGACTTAACTGCCCTCCAGGAAAGTAGGGATGGGTTATCAATCCCTGGCCAGTGGTGTCTCACATTCCGTGAATGAATAAAAATAAGTAGAATGCCATAAGGATCAGTGCTGCCACCCCAGTTATTTAAAAGTTATATTGCTGACTTAGTGCAGTCAATGCTCCATTTAAGTGTGAGATAGTCAGATTTTTGGTCTCCAAGGGAATTGGGGAGAAGGTGGGAAAAGAGTGTTGGGGCTGAACATTGGCTATGATCATAGTGAATAATGGAACAATCTCAAGGTGCAGCATGCTCTACATTTGTTGCTATGGATAGATAAGAACAGAAATAATTGGAAACACGTGGGAAAATGATGGGCCAGATTTTCTGAGGACTGGCAATTTCTTGAAAATTGCCATTTTATTCCTTCATTTTTATGAAAGTAACTCTGCAACTTTAACACGTTAGGGCTCTTTCAGAAATGTGAAGCCATACTACCATTTTGACACATCACTCGCAACTTAGAATAGTTGGGAGAAAGAAACCATGCTCTCTTTTCGCAGTGTCAGCTATTGTTTTCTGGAATCTATGAGCAATTTAAAGAATATATAGACTTGGTGCTGAGTGATTTCACCTTTTTTCACTCTTCTTCTATACTGTTCTCGTATGAAAAGAATATTTTCCCCATTCGGTAAAGAGACAAAGATCTTATTTTCTTAATCTAGCTTACAAAATACTATACCCAACATATGAAAGCATCGGAACACATATATATGTATATTAAAAACAAAACAAAAACTTTTGTTTTTACCTCCACAAGTTTAGAAGCCAAGTACATGGAGATGGTTGTGCTTTTGTAAAACATCATTGACATTCCCGCTAAGAAACCTGAATAAAAATATGATTGACGCATTCTTATAAACTGAAACAGTGACTAAATGTAAAACTTCCTTAGCTCTTCTTGACATTTGAGGTTGCACTCTATATGAGTATAGTTGCCTCAAAAATATTTCAATGATGTAATGTATCGCTGAAAACTATCTGTGGAAGACAACATTTGACAAGCTGGATCTGAAAATGAATTGAAGTTTATTTTTATTCCGGAGATCACACGTAGAAAGAATAACACAGGGCATTATTTAGTTATGTTTCTTCTTCTACTTTGAATACATATTCACCCTCATTTTCACTCTGAGGTCATGTGCACATAAGAAAGAGGAACAAGATTAGGCCACTCAGCCCTCACACCTGACCCACCATTCATAAGATCATGGATAACTCACACCGGGACTCAACTCCAATTCCGTGTTACCTGATCATCGCCCTCAATTCCAATCTCCCTCCTCTTTAAATACTTTCAGTGATCTAGCCTTCACAACTCTCTTGGGTAGAAAATTCTAGACATTCATTACTCTCTAGCAGAAGAAATTCTTCCACACGGAGTCATACAGCGCAGAAACAGATGCTTCAGTCCCAATAGTCTATGCTGAACATAATCCCAAGCTAAACTAGTCCCACCTGCCTGCTCCATCTCAGTTTTAAATGTACATCCCCTTATTATAACTAAAGTCTCCTGGTTAAGAGATTCACCCACTAGTGGAAACATCATTTCAACATCTTTCTTGTCAACCTCCCCTCAGATTATTATTCAACAATATCACCCTGTATTCTTCTAAATTCTAATTAGTAAAAGCCTAATCTTTATAGCTGTCTTGATATCATTCCAGACATCAGTCTTGTAAATCTCTTTTTAACTGCCTCCAATGCCAATATATCCTTTCTTAAATAGAGGTAACATGGAAAGGACCCTAACCCTCCTAGTTTCTAAAGGAGACAAAAAGCTGAAATTGCATTTTAGATGAATTTTTCCAGCCCCTAAATGACATGGGCATTGGTGAGACAGTTGGAAAAATACAGCAAGAACATTAAAATGAAATTCTCAACATCGAGAAAAAGGGATAGTTTCCTAGTTATTGATTTAACAGCTCAAGGGGAATCTCTATTCTCACTTCATTTATATGTATATTGCTATTTCCCCAGGCAGTGAAGAGGAACTAGGAGGCAATAATTCTCGACATAGAAGTCAGAATGGGACCCTGTCAGCTGAAGCTTGCTGGTGTCTTTTCCAAGCCGCCACCTTGGCCAGCATTCTCCAACATCTCAGGTTATAATCCATGGGCAGCAGCCACATGTACTCTCTGATCCTGAAGCTGACATCCACAAAGCACCAGGTGAACATCTCATTATGGCACACCTCACAGTCATGTATAATACACTGCAGGACTTCAGAGCTCACTGATATCTTATGTTACAATACTGCTGCCAAGTCACTTGAAGTGAAGGGACAGATACCCCACTGCACACATCAGAACAAGGTGCATCACACAACTCTTGGCTTGATATCTTAGTGCACTCACTTTGCATTTACTTGGATACCAGTTATCTCTCTTTCTTGCCTTGCCTTCTCCCCTCCATTGTCAACTTACTAAGAAATTAAAGGCTCATAGTACACTATATGGCAGCAGCTGATGTGGCAAATACACTGAAAATGCTTCCATCAAATGGTCATTCCACAAAATGGTGGAATCCGTAGTCATATTCAGGGGCAGTTTTTGTAAGTCAGAGTGCTGCCACATTCAGTCAACATCATCTCATTTCGTTCCAGGGGCTCAGACATAGTCAGTCAGCTGCTTGGATATTTAGGGTCAGGGATTCTGTATCATTATAGTTAAAGCAGGGAGCCATGGTCAGTCCTACAGGTCAGCACAACTAATCCAAAAGTAGCTGTAAATCAGTAAGGGAACTGTACATATATCAATAAGGGACCTGGTCAGTCATCAGCCAGGGAAATCGTTCCAAACGAGTAAGTGATGTAGGCTGTGGTCAGTTCTGATGGTCTGTTCAGGGGGATTACCATGGACTACAGCAGTGGTAGGGAAGTTGGGGAGGTCAAGTACAGGGATGTAGAAGGGACAATAATTGTGAAGTGGGTGGCAATTTAATGTATAAGAATGGGAAACAACACAGGATAGTAGGGCACAGGGTACTATGTGGTTGAACTGGAGAAGTGTATTGACAGTCATCACCACCCCGAATCACTGGGCATGATGCATACAGGGTGCATAACGATGTTTGTTACACGGGATAAAATGGGAAAATGCCAATGTTAAATAAAGAGCTGGGCAGGAATGTTAGGAAGATCAAACCCAATGGAGTTGACAGGGTGGAAAAAACAGGAGAAAGATGAACATTTGGGGTGAGGGTGTCAGGAGGTCATTCAGAGGTCAGAATTGTTTTCCTCACACATTGTTCATAATATTGTGAAATATTTACAGTTCAGTCTTAAGCACAATTCTGCCTGACTTGGATCATCTGTGGGAGTTGGAAGAGAAAATGTCATTGTTCCTACCACATTTACAATCTCCTACTGTCAGTGTGCAATCTGGCTTGAGCAGCATACATCCATTGCTGGAGAAATGCAGCAGATCTGACAGCATCTGTGGAGAGAAAACAGAGTCAACATTTCGGGTCCAGTTCAGGTCTAGTTCTGAAGAAGGGTCACTAGATCCGAAACATTGACTTTGACTTTCTTTCCACAGATGCTGCCATACCTGCTGAGTTTCTCCGGAAATTTCTGTGTTTGCTTCAATTCAGTTTGCTGTGCATCTGCAATAAATCTCCTGCGTTTGTTTGTGCATTTTGATGAAGCTTTAAGTGGCCATACTATGGAGTGCCCTCTTGTCTGGGGCTGAACAGGTACCTAGTCTTTGGCACCTCTCCAAATATCAGCTATTTGGGTTTTTTTCCCCCTCAACCAGCTGTGGAGATGTGGCAGTTCACCATATGTACTCCCACTCTAATCTAGCTATTGTACCCAGTAAAGCATCAATATCTGAGTTGGAGGAGGATGCAGAGGACACTTTTGGAGGTCTGAGGAAAGAGTATGGCCCATGTTTCTATCACCTGTCCTCAAGGTCCCTGTCAGCAAATCAGTGTTAATTTCCTCTATCAGTTGTTACTGGGGTAATTCTTCCCACACTGGAACTGTGAAATCCAATTCTTGGTTTGCACCATTTGAACTAATGCACAGCTGGGCTTTAAATACAGTGCCAAAATCCAGTCAATTCCAGATGTGGTAAGTATTTCCACCACTGGTGAGCTCAAGATAGCACAAAAGTGGTGCCATAGAGGGATTTTGTGACTTAATGAAATAAGCACTATAAAATTGCACAGAAAAACTTGTTTGTCGTGAAATCTTCCATGAAACCCCCAAAACTTTGATTTAGGAAAACTCTGCCCTTGGAAACCAAAGCTGCAGACTCACCTAAGCTTAGTACTTGCAGTTTAGACCCAGTTTGGTTGGTAGCTCAAAGAGATAGCAGGAGTAAATGGCAGTTAGCTACGCCTGCCCAATAAGCAGACCAAAAACATTAACTTAATTATTCACTACATGGAATGCTGGTGAGGCTGAATTAAATTTTGTGAGAACACAGACACTAAAGGATTGCCTAGCTTGAAAGTATAGAAAGAATATACTGTGGACCAACAGAGTCTTGAGACTAAGAAAAGTAACCATTAAATTAGCTAGGAAATGTTGGAAAAGTAACCAGTACAAAGACCAAGGCATCCATTATCAAGAGGTGGCAAATTAAAGTTTTATCTTTGTGGATAGCTGGGGTTGAGAATTCAATTTGTCTCTAGAGAACCGCAGCATACTTAAAGCTATGAACTTTGCTTTGCTTGAACTATCTGTAAGATATCATCATGTATAAAATAATTCTTTTGTGAAGTCAATAGTAAACCCAAAGGCCTAACATTAAATTATCTTAATTGTGTTTGCTATGTTTAATTTGTTTCACATACAAAGTACGCACTTTGTTTAAAAGACATACCATCTTGTGAAGTTGCTCTACTGATTAAAACAAGGTGCTCGGATTTCTCTTTAAATATTAGCAGTCCCTAACTGAATTTCAACAGTAGGCAAAACAATAGGGGTGCATGTTACATCGTGATGTGCAAACTGTGAGAGTATAAACATCATTTTAATGAATTAAGATAATATAAACAGAAAGAAAATAACTTTACAAAAGGGTTCTATTGAAAAGCAATTTTGCGTTTTAGTTTGTTATCCCTACTTTTAATTTGCATTGTATAATCCCTCAATTTGCATACACTTAATGAATGGATCATAAAAACTTTTGTAAGGGAGACAGCTGAAAAAAAGATTACTCTCACCGGCAATCAATGCGTGAAGTTCATTGTCCAAATTTCTCATCCATCGGAGGAAGCAACTTACACCCTTGACATGAAATAAAAACACTATGATCATACAGCAAATCACTGTCAAAATTTTGTAATTACCTTTTTTCAGACTTTAGAAAGCAAAAAACTATCAGCTTGCTAACATAGAACAAAGCCTTTAAGTAATGATTCAGAATGATAAAAAATCAATCAAAGCTTGAAAATTGGTTGGAAATTGATTTTTAAAAAACTGTATGAACAAAACACGGTCATTTATGTGCAAACTGGTTGGCAAAGTTCAGAAATTAGGGGAGATATCAGAAGTTACAAATCTTCAGAACTTGCCATAGTTGATTCTTAACTGCCCTCTGACATGATATAGGAAGCCGCTCAGCTCCAGGGCAAATAGAGATGGGCAGTAACTGCTGGCTCAGCCAGCAAAGCCCACATTTCATGAGTGAATTGAAGAAAATTAGCCACTTCACCATCTATTTCACATGAAGAGCATCTTATTACCCTTTGCTTCTCTCACCTTTTTAAAAATAACTTGCTGTAATTGAACATCATTTGCCCATTAAGCTCACTAGAGAAAATCTAACAGGGCACTCAGCCATATCTGACCCATTTCCCGCACTACTTTCCTCACCCCTTCCCTTCTTAGGTGCCTTATTAACAATGTAATAGACAATTGCCCATCAATCCCTTCACCAGAGAAAGTGAACAGTTTAAATTGTGGTACCTCATTCCAACAATGTAATGATTGTTAATGACTACCTTTTGAGAAATTCAAAAAATGCTTTTAAAAAACTATTTGTTCTGTAATTGATTTGGCAGTAATTCACTTATTCTAATTCATCTCCTTTGTCATTCCTCTGTTTCTCAATCTTTCAATCTATTTGACTAAAAAGATATTCTGTTGATCATCCCATTCACTAAGATCCTAGACACCCTATTGCCCTTCACATTCATGGCTTCGGGATACCCCACTCCAGCCTGTTAATGGGTAGAAATTTTCTCTCAGCAGTGAATGACAATTGTCAAACTTTCTCCCATATTTTTGAGGTTTTGCACTTCATAGGAAGCCAGTTTAGTGCCAAACCTTCGAGAAGATCTGCCACGAGGTGAACTGGCAAAACAACTGTGTAACTCCTTAACCAATCAGAATGAAGAATCATTACTGAATTGAGCTGAACTAGAACATATCAGTTAAAAAATTTAATAGTAAAATAATGTAGTGACAGTGCAATAAGGAGGGAAAGAAAAATGTTATTAAGACTTATACGTTTAACTTTTTCTTAAAATTTCTTATTAAATTATTTCTTTTTTAAAAAAAAATTTCCAACAGTATTTAAAATCTCTAGGAATAAAAATCTATATTTGCAAAAGTAAATTATCCAGACAGGTTCTTTGATAGAAATTAAGATGGATTACCTGTTAGGAATTTATGTACACCGGTAAGGGGGTATCCTAGAAAGGGGCTTTTGAGGCAATGTTAAGTGTTCCTACTTTTGAGCCAGAAGGCCCAGATTCAAGTCTCATCTACTCCAAAGGTGCATCATAAAACATCCGAACAGGTTGTTTAAAAAAATCAAGATAAACCCTAATTTTACCTGGCAAGCATTGTAGGGACATATCAAGTGAATGCAACTAGTCCAGCTATTTCAATACCAAGTCTCTCTTGTAGTGAAATAAAACAAATGAGTGCATATACTGGATATCTGAAACAAAAACAGAAACTGTTGGAGAAACTCAGCACATATGGCAGCATTTGTGGATAGAAAAAGAGTTAACATTTTGAGTCCAGTAACTCTTTGCCAGAACTGAAAGCAGCTGGGAAATGGTGGTATTTATTGAGGACAGGATTGTGGGGGGGGAAACCAGCAAGAATGACAGTGAGATAGAGCAAGGGAGACAGCAATAGAGAATTGCTGTTAAAGTGCGAATTCTTAAAAGTGAGTTGGCTGTACTGGAATCAACCCACGCAGAACAAGATTTGGACAGGGTGGGGGCATTAATATCTTCTTCACAGTCAACTGTACATCAATTTTGGTGTTACCGCAAACTTACTAACCAGAAAAGACCAAAGAACTGCAGATGCTGTAAATCAGAAAGAGAGAGAGGAGCAGAACTTCAATGTGGGTATGCCAGTTCTGACAAAGGTAGACAAACAGCAGGTTGGAAGAATACAGCAAGCCAGATCGCATCAGGAGTTGGAGAAGTCAACGTTTCAGATAATCTTGGATTCCTGCATTTGCAGACTTTATTTGTCTCTAACCAAGTTCTGAGGAAGGGTCACCAAACCCGAAACGTTAACCTTGATTTCTCATCACAGACCTGCTGAGATTTTCCAGCAACTTCTGCTTTTGTTTCTAACTTACTAACCATGTCTCCTAAATTCTCATCCAAGTTGTTTATATAAATGACAAATGACAGTGGACCCAGCACAATCTGCGTGGAACACAGCCCAAAAGCAATCTTCCACCACCACCCCCTGTGTCCTACTGGTAAGCCAATTTTGCATCCAATGCAAAAGCTCTCCCTGAATCCCATGTGATCTAAAAGGTCAACCATGTGGAACCTTGTCAAAGAATTTCTTCAATTTTCTCCAAAGCTACAACCCTGCAAAAATTCAGTTTGTGTCCTGTTCTGACTGCATGCATATCTTTAAATTCCTTTACCCCACCTCTTGCAGTCATGCCTTCATCTGTGTAGCCTCCAAATTCTGGAATTCCCTCTCTAAACTTCTCTGCAAACTTTAAGGTGATCTTTAAAACCTACCACTTTGACACAGCTTTTGGTTCATTATTATGATTTTTTTCTCAGTGTCTTTCCCATCACTTAACAAAACGTTAGTACTTCTCAGTGGTGCACAAGTGGAAGTTTAATATTCATATTTGTTTCTTCATCAGTTCCCAAGATAGAAAGAGAAAAAGTTGTGGAGTCTTAAAATATATCCTCTGGTACAAATCAGATACTTAAATTTTGTATACGGTACTGAATTTAATGCAAATTATTTCAGATATTAATAAAGGCAACAGCCTAAGGATCAATGATTCAATGCTTCTTTTGCAATGCTTATATGTTAATTATTCATTGGAGTTCAATGTTTAAACTGCAAGAAACACACAGTTGCTCAACCCAGTAATGTTAAATCCTGGTTAAACAAACGCAAATGTACAAGTACAACTACATATTTGACAACAAGTTTTGTATTTAAACTAATTTTACAGGGCTGACTCTGCACATGCTTTTGAAATGGTGAAAGATATTTCTTGTGATGTACAATAATTTTTCATAATACTTCAAGCCATCCTAATCTGAAACGTGCAAGATCTCACAAAAATAGGACTTAACATTGATTATGTGAACTGTTTGCTCCATTGTACTTCAATATGCCCTATTGTATTAATACAACACAGTGAACACATTTTGTATAATCTTACAGCATATACCAAGTCGACTAAAAACTTGTTCAAAATTGCTGTCCAACTTGTATGTTTTATTCCATAATCAATTGATCACATACAGTAATCAATAAAGGAAATAAAAATGACGTCTAGCTTCCAGATTAATTGGAATTAGAGTGTTGAGGAATGATGAATCTAGGGACATTAAGATACAATTAAATCTTCAGCTTAAGATCATTAAATTATGAGCAGAATATACGTATATTATATATTCATTGTAAATGGATACCTCCCCATTTATAAAGATGACTGATTAAATAATAACACACTGCTGCCCCCACCGCAAAACCTCCATTGAACACAGAGCCTCTACCGTGAGAAAGAGTGCAACTGCAGCATGACAAATTGACTGACAGTTTTCATTACAAATGTGATGGTAGAAATTTATAATACAAAAGTTGGTATGAAATACACACAGATAGACTTTTCAAAAACGTATTACTATAAATGGATAGTCATGAGAAAACTGAGGTCTACACTAGAAGTTGAAAGTTTTAGTGAGATTTGGGAGGAATGGTCTAGTGTCACTGAATATTGTCGCATGTGTAATTAATCAATGGAAAGATGTAGCTTTAGCACTCATGCTGCTCAGCTCCCAATCTATGTCATGGATAAAACCACAGAAACAGCTAAGGTTGTAGACAGGTGATTCAACCAATCACAGCAAATGAGATGGCTCTGTTTATTTCCCCATAATTCTGTATTTAAATATTTATCAATTCTTCCTTCAATGATAAAATGGGTTTTAACCCAAATATTCTCTTTGGCAAAGTATTTCATATGGTAACACCCTGTAAAAGGTTCTCACCTCATTCTTTTTGTGAATATGTTAAATAAGATTTATTTGTCATTTAATTAGAAATCAGAAGAAATAGATTGACTAGGAAAAGACTATCAAAATGGTTGCTTGGCTGTACAGAATTTGAATGTTATTGAAGAGAGACAGATGCATGTCCGACATTCCTAAGGACAAATGTAAGAATGACAACATTTAAACTGTCACAACAAATTTCAGGATGGGAAAAATGGAGAAGGTAATGGGGGACTATAGGCTCTTATAACTCCTGGTTAATTTGAAAGGCACACAATTGAACATAGTCCTTCTTTATTGTAGAGAATACACCTATATTTGAATGTACATTGTTTCTAGCAAGTGTAAATGAGCTATCAAACTATTTCAAATGATTTTAAAACACTTAAATGCCAATTTAGCTTTTTCCAGGACAAGTAGAATATTTCAACTCCATTCCACAGGATTTTAGAACACAGGAAGAGGTCACTCAGTCCACTGTACCACAGTCAATTCTTTGCAAGACTAGTAATGCTTTGCCCACAAACCATTTTTTTGTTGACAACCCTGGAAACTCTTCATCCTCAAATACTTGTCCAACTCGCTTTCAACAGTGCTAACGGAATGAGTTTTCACCAAATTTTCAGGTAGTCTGTGCCAAACATCTCTTTTGAAATATCTCTCCTCATCTTCCCTTCAGATCTTTCTAATGATTTTGAATCTATAACTTCTAATTATTGGCCCACTTATTTCCAGTGAATATTTTTTCTCTACCTATTCCATAAAAACCTTTTCTCATACTAAAACCCTCTTAACTTTCTTAGTTCCAAAGAGCAAATTTATAACACTTCATAACAATAATTTCTCATTCCAGTAGTCATTTTGGCGAATACATGTTGTAGGCTCTTGAAGACTCTCCATATGTTTTAATATGGTGCGAGAACAAAACAAACATATTAGTATTCTTACTTTCAGATAAGAGTTATATTATTAGTTCTCCAAGAACATGAATGCATTGTTATATCTTTCTAAACATTTCGTGTAACAAAAACATTCAATGGAATCTCGACTTTTCTTCATTTTAGTACATTTCTACAAGAATCAAAATTCTTAATTCTGGGTTTTGCATTTATTTTCCATACAGCTCCAAATTTCCCTCGTCATTCATTCTAAATAAGCTAAGAAATATTGAATATTAATTTCCATTTCTTTATGCACTTTATTGTCACAATATTAACTCCAATGACATAATATTCAAATGTTGTCAAAACTGCAATTTCCCAGTATCTCAATTTCAATCAAGTAAACCATTAATCAAGCATTGTATACTGTTGTTACCTTGTAAATACTGACAAAGGATCCTAGAAATGCTCCAAGCTGGAAGTTTTCTTTATTGTACAAAGCAGACAGTAGCCGAGATGGCTTTGTAAACAGGTGTCTAAGTGCTGATGGAATACGAAGGCAGCACTGAATTAAGTAGCCAACACTGAACATCCGTATAAAACTCTGGAAATAAAATATTTTTAAAAATAACATGACATTTCAGGCATCAAGTTACATTTTCTCTATTGCTCTAACTCCTAATGCAAAATAGAACATTGTAAAAAGCAAGTATAACATGAATAATGAGTGCTATATAATTCAAACAATAGCCAGGATCAGGGTTACTATGATTGATATAGTTAATGCAGCCCTTATAAGTGTTCACTTTGAACAAAACTTCAAATATCATTGTACTGAACCAATATTAACTTCCTGACAATAGTGCTTTTTGCTATTCTCCAGATAACTATAATAGCATTCGGTTGTTGTTGCAGAGAACCCAATATTTGAATTTAGTTTAAAAAATATAAACAAAGCTAGTAAAGATCATCGTGAACTAATCAGGTTGACATAAGAACTATTTTGACCACTAGGATGTCTAAGATGGTTATGCTTTAATCTGTCTCTTTGTTTACTGTAAAACAAATGCTCTCAAGAGAGGGAATAATATAACTTGTAATAAAGACTCATGTAATTTGGTTACCATGATGACAATGGGCCTTTCTCAAGCCCAATTTAAAGTCCGGTTTCAGTGTTAAAGTCTAAACATTGCCGAAAAGGTTGCAATTCTGGGCTTCTTTCAGACTCATGGGCTACCAGAATCTGTCATAAACAACATTCTGCGGAAACTGATACAGCTACATAAGGATGGACAGAAAGTTTGTTTTTAGGGAACCTGCATTGTGAATAGTTAGAGATCAGAGAACCATTAAAAAAACCATTCAAATGAATGCCTATTTGATTATATTCCAAGTGCTGAGTGATGTGGACTTTGATTATGAGAAAGCTAGAAGATTCACTTTAGTGAGAAAAGGGAAAAAGCATCCTGTTAGAGTTGGAAAGAGCTTTGAACTTTAGTTCAAGACTTCAGGCTAGATTTCACTTGTCCCTTCCAGATGTCTTTTCAGTAGTGGGTAGGAAGGCTCATAAAATCAGTAAATAAGGTGAGGTGGGTAGCTCACCACTTCCCATCGATCTTCTAAGTTCATCCATTAATCTGCTAGGTTACTATCAGGATACAAAACTGGCAGGCAGTCCCATTGTCATGTATAAATAAAGGTCAATTGAGCTTGTTAGTTTCCTGAATTATATGCTGCACATACTAAAATATGGTTGTCATGATTTGGAGATGCCGGTGTTGGACTGGGGTGTACAAAATTAAAAATAATACAGCACCAGGTTATAGTCCAACAGTTTTATTTGGGAGCACTAGCTTTCGGAGCACTGCTCCTTTCACAACCACCTGATGAACTAAAATATGGCTGGCATGGACAGGAGGTTCATGTCAATTTTTTTTAATTTCACACATGATAAAAAGCAGGAAGTTCGGTCATTTGGGAACACCCTGCCAAGATGTCACCCCCCAAATTTCCTTCATCACACTCACATCTCCATCTGGTGATCTCTAGGATTGCTCTCCATTCTTAAACTCCAGGACTTACCTTTCTGGGTAGCCATGATCCTGTTTATGCTTCATTCTGCATTCTAAGTAGTGCACCACTGAGCTCTGAAGTACCTGATTGGCTGGCAGTTCCTGAGGGCAGTACCTCCTCCCACTGAGGGCCAGAAGTGCTACTGTTTAACTTAATGAGCCTGCTGCCGTGACCACAGGACAGGTTTCCGAGTATGTCAGCTATCGGTGATCTTCCTTCTGGGATGTAAAGTTGGGGGCAGTTTCCACCCACTGTAAAACATAGCGCTACATTTCTACAGAGCTTGTGATACAATATGTAAATATAATATGGAGTTGTGTTAAGTTAAGGAATGGATAACATTCCTGTAGTTTAATGCCTTTTTTCTGGTTTCCAAAATATTTATTGCCTACCAACTAACATTTATTCATTTTGATTTTTACATTGTTTATTAGAGTACAGATATTAAGGTGTGAAATATTTCATGCAGTTCTTTCCATAGGTTACAGGAAAATTCATCTCAAGTTATCATTCTCTCAAAGGAATCGTACCAACTCCCAATTAGTTCATGAAAGCCTTGAGGGAAGGAAACTTGCTTGGTATGGTTTATATGTGATTCTAACCCACCACCAACTTGGTTGACCTTCTAATGTGCAGAATTCTTTTTCTACTATGTTTACACAAATATACCGAAAAGAAGGAAAAAGTATAAATGCTAGGAACTGAAAATAAACACACAGAATGTCAGTGAAAATTTGTTAAAATGAGGATATGATACTTTGGATAAAAAACTATTTTGATACAGGATAAATATTCAGAGCTTTATAGCCTGTGAATGATGCACTGAGAATTTTGAACATCTGTTGCTTTTAATCTGATTATATTGATTGACTAGGATACAAATAATCTCTAATGCTATGGGAGGCAGCAATTAACTAAAAGTGGTGCCATTAGGAAATAGCTGTTTGGCTTTTGCAATGTCAGTGAGCAGTATTGGTGGATAGCAGAACACTTATCAGCACTTCAATAGTTCATCTAAGGTGTGACAATGCTCTCATGGACTGCTTGGCCCCTCATCTTGTTCAGTACGTATACCTGCATTGGTTTAAGGCTGGAGTCAATGATCTGACTTTATGAAATGGTCTACATAAACTACTTAAAATGTTGCTTAATGGGCACCCCTAACTGGTCCCAACAAGCCATCCTTCTGAAATAACAACTTTGGGATTATTTGACTAGAACCCCTGAGGTTTGGAAGAGTTCTTCTATATTCTGACAGAAGGTTATCGACTTGAAGTGCCAATTACAAACATATGAATTAGGAGAAGGAGTAAGTCAATCAGCTCCTCCAGGCTTCTCTGCATTTAAAAGATCATGGCTGATCTGACTATAACCTCAAATCTGCATTCTAGTTCACCCTTAATAATTCCCTTGCTAAACAAGAATCTATCCATTTCTACCTTAAAAAATATTCAAGGTCTCAGCTTTCAGTACCTTTTCAGGAAGACAGAGTTCCAAAGATTAAGGATGTTTCCAGGGTTGGAGGATTTGAGTTGTAGGGAGAGGCTGAACAGGCTGGAGCTGTTTTCCTTGGAGTGTTGGAGGCTGAGGGGTGACCTGATAGAGGTTTACAAAATTATGAGGGGCATGGATAGGCTAAATAGACAAAATCTTTTCCCTGGGGCCAGGGAGTTCAGAACTAGAGGGCATAGGTTTAGGGTGAGAGGGGAACGATATAAAAGAGACCTAAGGGGCAACTTTTTCCACGCAGAGGGTGGTACGTGTATGGAATGAGCTGCCAGAAGATGTGGTGGAGGATAGTACAATTGCAACATTTAAGAGGCATTTGGATGGGTATATGAATAGGAAGTGTTTGGAGGGATATGAACTGGGTGCTGGCAGGTGGGACTAGATTGGGTTGGGGTATCTGGTCAGCATGGACCGAATGGTCTGTTTCCATGCTATACATCTCTATGACTCTATTTGTGAACCATTGAAAGGGAAAAAAAAATCTCATCTCTAACTTAAATAGAAAACCCTGACTTTTAAACAGTAGTTCCCAATTCTAGATTCTCTAAAAGAGGAAACATCTGCTCCACAATCTGCCATGTCAGCGAATGTGGGCAGTTTTGGAGACTAGTGCATACTTTCCATGCTTTAGGATTCCTGCTTCAGCCATGAAATAATACATTCCTAAAAACGAGCAAAACATTGCATAATGAAAATAGAATGTGTTGCAAATATTCAGCATTATGAAAGCATCTTTGAAGAAACAGAAAGAGTGTAGCAAGATATTTTGCAAGTAGTGCCTGCAATAAAGTAGCATTCAACTAATTAAGAGAACACAAGCATTCACAAAGAAAAAGAACAACCATTCATGAGGGATACAAGTACAAATGGTGCAAAGTGACTTCCTATCTTCAACTGGAATGTGTTAGGAAAATTCTAAGAGAGCACCTGCAATAGTCATTCAGCACACATCTCATGGCAAACAACTCTGACCAGGGGCTGCTGGCCTGTTTCCTTAATGAGGTTTGGTGAAACAAACCAAAAATGGAGAAAAGAGAGACAGAAAGAAAATAACTTAACAAATAGGAAATCATATGCACATGTCTACCAGACATAATGGAAACATACAAATTATGTCAAAGCATAATTATGCTGTAATAATGATGCTCAGGCATCAATGAAGTTGGCGAATGAACTGGTTAACTACGAAAGCCATTTTGATGTGATGTCACTGTTTGAAGAAAATGTGCAAATGCATGATAGCCTGGAGTTCCGAAAAGCTTTTTTTCTCACTGCAGATGAGTATTTCCAGCATCTGCAGACTTTTGTTTTTGTATATAGAACTGAAAATGTTTAAAAAGCTAATGGTTAGTGATTATAATCTGATAAAGACAATACCATAATTTTAGTTCAATGGTAGTTAAAAAGTAAAAATGCTATAAAATATGAAGAACATGGAGCAAGTTAAAAATGGTCTCCTTTAAAATAGCTGAAAAATATCAATTGTTCTTAAAGAAAAAAGAAGCATTGTACAGAAAGTTAAGAAACTAAAATAACTTATCTCATAACTAATTCTTGGATGAGAGCCCAGATTTCAACACATTACACTCCACACCAAATCACTTAGCCAGTATTTTTGATTTTCAAACAAAACCGTTTTAGTTAGTCGAAACAACAGTTACCGACATCATGAGCTACATGGTTAATTGCAAAGTGTCACGCTCTGTCACTTATGCTAATGAGGTGTTGCCCATTTTATTTTAAAAATACTCACTTTAATGCAGTAGGAGATACAGTTGTCTTCATAATGTTTACAACATCTGTGCCTTGGACCATGTTTGCAACTGAAATAAAAGAAAAGTTTTAAACATCCAATCCCCTCAATTACAGTATATTTTCTTTTATTAATACTATTTTAAATGGAGTTCCAAACATTTATAATGTACAAGTTTTATTTTTGTTCTGAGAGAGTGAAATAAGCTATCATATTACATATACATGTTGCACAGCTTTTAAGACAGTTTTGCTAATTGATGAAACACTCTGAAAGGGTCGATATACATTCTGCCCTTTACATCAGACTTCTATTGTGCTCATTGTATATGGTTAGTTATTAAATACATGACAATTTAATGTACCTCATAAAACAAAATGAACAAGCAGCACCATACCAGTTAAATTTCAACTGACAACAGTCATAAATTAAATGGCGTGCAAGCCTTAAATCACAGAAGTAAAATATTGGGTCATACATCATATTACAAGCAGCATTCTCAGATTCAGTGATTAAAGGTCAACTTTAAAAAAAAACTCAAGCTTGACATTGTGAGATTACTTCATGTTTCCAACTCATTGTCAAAGCCAGAATTTCTCTACACAGCTGTACCAACAACTTGTGCAAGCATTTCACTGGAAGGTATCTTTTGGTAAACTACACTTCCATTCCTGACCTCAGTTCATCTTTCCTAACATGGAAATAATACAAAGCAGTCAGTTATGTTGTGTAGCAAGCCATCATCTTCAGAGATTATACTGATAATATATTGCCAGGCTGTGCAGGGTTTTGAAGTTGAAGGCATGGAATTTTAACTCAATTCATTGGTGAATAGGAGTCAGTGGAAGTCAACAAAGTTACAGATGAATGTTTTAGAAAATAATGTCAAATAAGGTCAAGCTGGAATGTTTAGAGGGTAAAGGATAGAAATCCAGGAAAGCGAACATCCCAGAGTGCCCAAACTATGGCAAGAATTCTGATAGTGATAGGATAAGCAGAGCAAATGTACTTTGCAATATAATTTTCATCCAACGTGGTCAAACTAAGAAAATGAATACGGCATCTGTTCCAGGCTTCTTCTGATGAACTTATAACTGATTGCAAGGAGAAGAGAAAGCAATTTAGGGTGGTGAACTGTCAGGTTTGGAACATTTTGATGAGAAACCATTATTCACATTCCCCTTTGATGGAACATAAGACAAAAAAAGTGATAGAAATCATTGAATACTTAACCGGATATCAATTGGTTTACATTTCTCTAGTTACAGTTAATAATTAATAGTTAATAACCCTGTTCATGTGTGTGCTTGGAGCCATTACAGTACACATGCTATTTCATGAACTTCAATTCCATGAAATTTCATAGAGGGTTTCTCTCCATGAGCAAGCTCTTTCACACAAGTACCCACCATATGTGCACACCAGCCCTATTGCACTGCATTTGCACCATCGTGAGCTCACCAGTGGCAGAAGTACTTCCATTTCTAGGATTATTTCAGGATTTCTGCCATTAGTGCCATGTTTAAAACCTCATGATGCATCAATTCAAATGTTTCCAGCCCTTCACAGTATATGTAGTGGGATAGAAACTAATTAGCAAAGCAATTAGTTTAGCAATATATTGGCAGTTGACTCATATCTGCAGTTCACTGAGTGACATCCCAGTAATCCCTAGACAGATTGCACTGGACCTCTAAGACTTGATGACTATAGCCCATTCCGCAGGCTGTAATGATACAGACCCTGAATCTGACTGTACTCAAGCCCCCTGCATGTTGATAGTCCCCCAACTTGACCAAGGACTATATCCCTTAGACTTTGAGACATGGTCATTTCATTGAAGCACAATAAGTTTGCTGCATAAGCTACTGGCTTTCTCTCTGCACTAAAAGGCATAGTGTTATGAAGTTTAAGGCATGTACCATACCTTTAAGAGAGGATGAGAGCTGAAAGCTGGCAAGCACCTGTCATGTCGCAGAGTGTGCTGGAAAATTGAAAGATGTAACATTTTGGCTGTAATCTAGATACTAATTGTTTTCACAGCAGTTTGACTTTAACCAGTTTAAATTATGCCCCAAGATACTAAAACCTAATCCAATTTGAATTTTACTGCTTTGACAACATTGAACCAATGAGACAACCTGATGTTTGGAGTATAAAAAGCAAACATTTTGGACAGTTAGCCATAAAGAGCACCACCCGTCAATGTCAGGCAGACTGCCCTAAAACTCTGTCAAAGGTACCTTTCTCATATGAAACATCTTTACAGCAGAAGACCAAAGACTGCCCAGAGAGATCTACAAACAGAGGAAGATCAACATTGGAGACAACAGCCACTGTCTGGTTTTGAAAATTAAATTGCTGTAAATTTAATAAGGGCTTTATTGGATTAGTATATTGTTATAGAGCAGGAGGTAGATACCAAATCTTTAAGAGAAAGGAGACTTAGAGTTGTAAATAGTTGTTGTTTAAAGTTCACTTTAGAGATAAAAGAATAAAATTGATATTTTTTGTTAAATAGTGGGATTTGGGTAGTTCCCTGTCACTCATACTTTAATAGATTATGGGGCAAGGTGAGTTTTTCTGTATGTTTGGTTTAATTAGCAAAAGGCTCTACTGCTGTGTTGTAACAATAGCAAGACACAAGTACTGCGAGACATTAAATTCTGAATGAGGCAGTAATGCACAAGGCACAGCAGAGATGGTGTGGGCATCCACATAGGTGCAAGGTGAGTGAGTACTAAGAAAGCAAGCAAAGAACCAAGGAACACCATTTTTTCCTGAAGCATGAGATGTGTGCCTGTCCCTTTGTGCAAAGTGGCTTAGCAACAACATTGCAATCTGTGTTGGTCAGCTTCAAGTGCAGTAGCTAATAATAAACTGTATTATGAGAATCCAAGATGTGCTAAGATGATGTGTTAAGACGGTGCTTTGCAGATGGCAACCTCCACGGTCAGGGGGTACAGGCAATTGCTACCCACTTAAAGCATACCCTGAAATGTTGGGAAATTCTGGCCAAGATGGACAGCTTGAAGAAGCAAAAAACGGGACACAGTCACCAGGTACCTGCTCAGATTTTCATGTTAGGATTTGCAGCCATTTAGTGCTTCTCTCTGCTGCCTGGGAAAAGAACAACTTGCATTTAAATGAAGCAAGAATAGGTAAGAATGAGCTATTAATACATGCAAGTTGCCTCTCACCAGTGAGATTCACATCTCACCATTAAAAGCTGAAGTGGAAAATTGGATTTTTTATTCTTAATAGAAAATAATAAGACTTCCAGCATCTTGTCACATTTTCCCCCATCAGAATCACGTGTATCTGTTGTTCAAGGGTTGGAAAAAGTCCGCTGCTTATTTTCAATCTTAATCAGATTAAAAATTACCTCATTTATCTTTAGAATATTCCTGCAGTGGATGATGCCGGAAAGGGGGTCCTTGCTATGAATGAATTATCCACAAATCCAGCAGCAAAGATGATTTTTTTAGTGTTTTTCCTTATTCATTCATGGGATGTGGGCATTACTGGATAGACTAGTATTTATTGTTTATCCCTAATTGCCCAGGGGGCAGTTAGGAGTCAAACACATGTAAGACATACGAGGTGAAGATGGCACATTTCTTTCCCAAAAGATTGAGAGTGAAACAAATGAACTTTAAACAACAGTTGACATGCTAGTCATAGATGCGCATTTCATTTCAGAATTTTTAAAATTCAAATTTCACCATCTGCCATGGTGAGATTTGAACCAGTGCACCCCAGAACATTTGCCTGGAGTTCTAAATTACTAATCTGGTCACATTATCACAACACCACTGCCTTCCCCCAGTGAGTTGTAAGACTTCGAATTCACCGCTTTGATAGACTTTTATTGAAATTTCCAGATGGAAGTGAGTTGCACGTCAGAATCTGCAATTTCCTGGCAATTGACAGGAATTCAGATGTTTCCAGGATTCTGCACAGTCCAGATGCAAAACGTCAAACCCTATTTCTGGCCATCAGAATATTTGAGTCAATGAAATTTCTTCTTGTAATCACAAATCATCATAATTATTTATTTATTGGGTTGTTGAATTAATCAAAATACTGAAGAAATTAGTTTGAATGTTTAAGATATTCAAGGGAAACAGTTGTGTCAGAAATGGCCATTTCATATAAAAAACAGAAAACACTGTGCAGATCTGGCAGTATCTGTGAAGGGAGAATTAGAGTTCTGTGAAGGGAGAATCTGATCCTTCTTCAGACCTGAAGAAGGGTTGCAATATGATGGGCTTTATGTCAATGGAGAGTGGGGGAGTGAGGTGCAAAACGAAGGGTAATTCTGAGATGGGTTAAAGAGTAAATGACAAAGGGTCATGGAACAAAAAAAGCAAAAGGAGTGGTGATGGCTGAGAAAAGAGCCAAAGCATTTGTCAAGAGTTACTGTAAATGCTCGAGGGAAGAACAGAGCAGTCCAAAACTAAAGACAAAAAAAAAATTAAAATCATCACACGGCAGAAACAAGCAACAAAATGGAAGACAAACTTGTGACTTTGAGTTCAGCAACTGGCAAGACCAGAAAGCTGTGAAATACCTAATTTGAAATGAGATGCTGTTCGGTGAGTCTGTGTTAAGCTTCCCTGGAGCACAGCAGCAGGTCGAGGACATAAATGTGTTAGAAGGAGGTAGTAAATTAAAATGGCAATCAGCCAAAAGTTCAGGGTTATGCTTGTTGACCTGGAGAAAAAAAGGTCTGCAAAGCAGTCACCCCATCTGGGTTTGGTCTGCCTGATGCGGAGGTGACTGCAGTGTCAGTGCAGAAATACAGGATAGAAATTGGAAGTAGGACAAGTAAATTGCTGCAGCATTTGAAACAAGTGTTTGAAGCTCTGAACAGCTTAGAGAGGACAGGTTTAACATCTCCTGAGACTGCATGACAAGCTGCTTTGGGAAAGAGATGAGGTTGAGTGTAATTGAAAAGTGAATCAGGGTGTTTCTGAGGGAATGGTTACTTTGGGATGCGCCCTAAGAGAGGGCAAGATGTGTTTAGTATCATGACGGGGGATCAAACTGGTGGAGGACAATCTTGTGAATGTGCAAACTATTAGAGTGGAAGGTGAGGAACAGGGTAACACCCCTCGCAGTTTTAGCTGAGAGCAGACAGCTGAGAGCAGAGGGATGGGAAATGAGTCGGATGTGGGTCAAGCTCTGTCAACCAGTGTGACAGTGAGTGTGTAAGACTGAAAGTGTAAGAGGTGTGAGAGATAGAGACTATGAGCTGAGAGAAAAGAGAGTATGAGATGAGAGTATAAGGTGAGAGAGAGAGAGAGAGAGAGAGAGAGAGAGAGAGA
>NC_057715.1:55446139-55471135 GCF_004010195.1 Chiloscyllium plagiosum
ACAGACAGCTGGAACTGACAACCGGAAGCGGCAGATTCAAACCTCTACAAATGCTGGAGGAAAGATCACAGAAGCGCTTCACAGGAGGCTCCCAAGCACTGAGGATGTCACCTAGACAGGGGACGAAACGTCTACAACACAAATTCTCAGCTTGGCGAACAGAACCACAACAAAGAGCACCCGAGCTACAAATCTTCTCCCAAACTTTAAATGACTGCACAAATGATCCAGCTGAATGAATGTCAACCAACTGAATAATAAAAAACAAAGCTATGCACAAAAATAATTTTATAATGTTATTTGAGTACATACACTCATCTAACACACTGGTTGACAGGGCCTCGATCCCACAACCACTCACATCAACCTCCCAATCAAAGGGAGCATTCTGAAGAGACCATTCTCTCCATGACATCCTGATCCACTTTTCAATACTGTTTTGCGCCATTTGTTTAACCTTAGTGTATCATTCTGATAAAGTCAGTGAACAGAAGGATCCATTATACAAAAGTATGATATTTAATGTTTGGTCTTATATATTACTCACACTCAAGAATTTTGAATTTGTACACTTAGACTTAAATATCAGACAAAATTCAGATTAGTGCTAGGTGGATATGAAATTGTGGCTGCTTAAAAAGTGGTATTATAAATGTTTTTTGGTAACTTCCACACCCTACCCTCTTATTTCACATCTGTCCCTCCCTTTCCTTTTCCAACTAGCCTGTGCCTGCAGAGAGGGTGGGCACACAGAACCTGTGCTAAGATTCCTGCAGTGACATCCCATACCACACAGTCAACTGGCAGGACAAATTACTTTTATTTTATTTCCCTTCTTTTACCATTCCTCCTTGCTTTCTGCATAATATGGCTACTGATGGACAGCTAAGTGAATCTGATAATTCTCCTATTTCATTTAGGACTTGAATATTTTAGTTGTAAGGCATTGGAGTAAGATTTCCGTTCTGCTAATTAAGAAATGGTATTTGCTCTTCCTGTCTCAGGTCAAATTAATCATCCTGTGGCCAACTCACTTCCTTAACCTCTAGTTAAAACAACTTTAGAAAAGGAAATCTTGGGACCCAACAGATTTGACTGCTTTCCTTTCAAGCCTGAACTTTGGGTTTAATTCAATCTCAAGTGAGTATGGGTGAGACTCACAACACAAATCAGCAAGAGGCAATATACAATGTGAAACACTACAAATCCTACAATAGTTGTGTTTTGAAGTTGAGGTTCAAGCACAGTCTTTGAATTAAGCAGTTGACTAGCGTTTTACTCTGCAACTAACCCATATTAATCTTTACTGACAATGATACTGACAAAATAAAAATGTGCTCTTTCCTTTACAACCATCGCCTTCATCTCTACAAACACTGATGCCATCACAAAGTTTAAATACAAATGTACTATGTTATTACTGTTTTAATAATTAACTATTTTGTTTGATTACACATATTTGGAATTTGTATAAATGCAAATTTTATTCAGAAAAAAATTTTTTTGAAACTCAACAGAAACAGGAGACAGAATAAGCCATTCAGCCCGAGCCTGCTCCACAATTCTACATGATGACATTTACCTGCATGTCTCCCCGTATCTCTCAATGTCATTGGTATCTAGAAATCTACCTGATATTTGTCATGAACATACTGAATGACTAAGTTTCCAAAGCTCTCCAGGCAGAGAATTCCAAAGGATTTCACCATCTGATTGAAGCAATTCCTCTTCATTTCAGTCATAAATGGTTTCTCCATTACTTGGGGAATACTTCCCGATGTGTTACATCAAAATAGGGTAGCACACAGGAAATCAAGCCCCACTAGTCCCAGAGCAGTCACAAAGGTAAAGATTTTTATTCAAATACAGAGAAATTCCCCAACTTACCTGTGTGTTCAGACCCAAGTGAACAGAAAACACAGATCAAATTTCTGGACTTTATAAGAATTACAATTTATTACATACAAATAAATTCCAGCTACAAGTAAACAACTATGAACTCCTGACATACAGCACCATGGGTTGAAACTCTAACACCCTTCTACAACACACACGCATAGAGACACAGACAGTCAAAAAAAGCAGTGGTCTTAAGGGTAGAGGGAAGATCAGCTGGAAAGGCAGGGTTTGTTAGATGATCATCTACTTGCCATGAATTGCTGTTTTTCAGTCTCTCAGCTCAAAGTACATAGACTTCCTTGCAGGAGGTAGTGAGCAATCAATTCACAAATTATAAAGTCTCTGACTTATTGTTTATAAGTAATAGCTTACAGAAACCGATGGCAGAGGGCTTTCTTTTGTATTTTCTGCTGCACGAGCACAGAAGCATAGAATTCCTACAGTGTGAAAGCAGGCCATTCGGCCCTTCAAGTGCACACTGCCCCTCCAAACAGCATCTCACCCAAATGCGCACACATGTATCCTATCCGTTTCCCATGGCCAATCCACCTAACCCACACATCCTTGGACTGTGGGAGTAAACCAGAGCATCTGGAGGAAATCCAAGGAGACATGGGTGGAATGTGCAAACTCCACTAAGACAGTCGCCCAAGGCCAGAATCAAACCCAGGTCCCTGGAGCTGTGAGGCAACAGTGCTAACCACTGAGCCACCGTGCCACCACAGTGAGACACACTGCCTCCCCTTCCAGAAGTCCAAAGGCTTCTCTGGCAGTGTCATTTACACACATGCTGTACATGTCTGCTGACAAAATCTCACTTTGTACACACCCCTGGTGCAAGTCCATGTGCAATCAGATTTCTCCACCGAATGAATAAAGCAGCAGTATAAACACCATTTACAATGAATTTTGGCAACTTACTTTAAAAATGTGCCGCAATCCTTTCCACAATCCTTGGCTTTTAAAACAGCTTGTTTTCTATTTCAGTCCATAATCAGAAATACAGAAAATTTTAAAAACAAAATTCCTTTATACCTGGTTCTAATCCTTGCCTTGGTGGAGAAAAAATATTTCTGCATCCACTCTGTTGAATCTTTTAAGAATTTCGTAAATGTAAGGACATTACTTCTCATTCCTTGATACTCTGCAGAACATAGACAGTGTCCTCAATCTCTCTTCATAGGACAGTCAGAGTCATACAGCATGAAAACAGGTCCATCAGCCCAACCTGTCCATGCTGATTAGGTTTCCAACTGAATGAATCCCATTTGCCTGCATTTGGCCCAAATCTCTCTAAACCTTTCCAATCCATATACCTGACCAAATATTGTAATTGTATCTGCCTCTACCACTTTCTTTGACAGCTCGTTCCATATCTACACCAGCTTTGTGTGAAAACGTTGCCCCTCAGATCCCTTTTTAAATCTTTCCCCTCTCACCTTAAAACTACGCCCTCTAGTTTTGGACACCCCCCTACCCTGGGAAAAAGAGCTAGGTTATTCACCTTATTCATACCGTTCATGATTTTATAAACCTCTAGAAAGTCAGCCCTCAGTCTCCTGTGCTTCAAGGAAGAAAATGCCAGCCCATCCAATCATTCCTTATAACTCAAACTCTCTAGTCTCAGTAACATTCTCGGAAATCTTTTTTGCACCCTTTCCAGTTTAGTAATATCCTTCCTATTGAAAGGCAAGCTGAATTGTACACAGTGCTCCAAATGTGGCCTTACCAATGACTTGTACAGAGGTAATATGACATCCCAACTCCTATACTCAGTGCTCTGACCATTGAAGGCAAGTATGCCGAATGCCTTCCTCACTACCCTGTCTACCTGTGATGCCACTTTCAAGGAACTACAACCCTAGGTCTCTTCGTTCAACAACACTCCGCCAAGATTTGACCATTAACTGTGCAAGTCCTGCCCTGGTTTGTCTTAGCAAAATCCAGCACCTTGCATTTATCGGAATTAAACTCCATCTGCCATTTCTCAGCCTTTGACCCAACTGATCAAGATCTCAATGTACTCGCAGAAAACCTTCTTCACTCTCCACTATACCACCAATTTTGGTATCATCCGCAACTTACTAACCATGTTTCCTATATTTTGACTTGAATCATTCATATAAATGCAAGCAATAATGGGATCTAACCAATCCTTCTGGCACATTGCTGGTCACAAGCCTCCAATCTGAACAACAATCTTCTACCACCACTCTCTGTCTCCTATCGTTAAGCCAATCTTATGTCCAAATGAGTTAGCTTTCCCTCTCCCTGAATCCCATGTAATCCAACATTAGCCAGTCTACCATGTGGAACCTTGTCATAGGCCTTGCTAAAGTTCATGCAGACAATGTCTATCATTCTGCCCTCATCAATCTTCTTGGTCAGCTCTTTAAAAAATTCAAATTTGTGACACACCATTTCCCATGCACAAACTCATGATGATTATCTATAATCAGTACTTGCCTTTCTAAATGCATGTGGATCCTGTCTCTCAAAATTTCCTCCAAACACTTACCCACCACTTATGTTAGGTTCAACAGTCTGTAGTTCCCTTGCTTTTCCTTGCAGCTTTTCTTCTTTTTATAAATATTTTTATTAAAATATTTTTCAAATCTTTTACAAAACAACAATATATATTAAAAAAAAACAAAATACAAAAAGATAGAGGTAATACAACAACGTCATATCACAATACTATTAATAATAAACGACCTAATATTCTATCAGAACAAAATGTATTGACTTAACTTAAACTAAACTACAATCAAATTAAATAAAAATTAAATTAAGCTGAATTCAAATTAGCTTAAATTAAATTATATCACATTACTTTATTCTGTTTCACTCACCACATCTCCATTAAAACTCCCACCCCTGGGAGCACCATTCATTGTGCGTGTAATTTCTTTTCCCCAGCTTCCCCTTCAATCACCAGCCTGCGCCACCCAATAAGACTTGGGGGTTTTTCCAAAATCCAATTCATTAAATGTTCTTCCTCGCACAGACTGTTCCCCCAGAGAAGGCAAATTTGACAACCCCAGAAGAAGAAATATCGGGTCCAGTTTGATATTAATTCCCAGAATTTCCTTCAGCTCCCTTACTGTGGCACTCCAGTATCTCTGGATCTTGCAACATGACCAAAAGCAGTGTGTAAGAGTGCCTATTCTAATTTTACATTTGGGACACCTTGGAGATGCTCCTCTCTTGAACTTAGCTAGCCTCTCTGGCACCATATGACCCCTGTGTACAATCTTCAATTGCATGGCCTGTGCTTCGTTCCATATTGAAATTTTCTTTACATTTTCCCATGTACCTTCCCACATTTCCAATGAAATATCCTCTCCTGGTTCCCAATTCTAAGTCCTACAGAGTCTCTCCACATCTCCGAAGGCATGTCTTTTATGTAAATGATACAGAGTACTAACTGTACTCTGTATCAGAGCGCCCGTGCACCAGAGCACTCTTTTCTCCATATCTGACATGTAAGGCGGAGCCAGGAGCATGGTCCTCCTCTGTATACAATCCCTTATCTGAAAATACCGGAAAAGGTCCCTAATAGACAATCCAGATTTCTGACTAAGTTGGTTAAATGATATCAGTACCACCAGCCATTCTATCCAGTGAAAAATCTTTTCCGTGTCTAGGAAGACCACCAAACCAGAGATCAATCTTTGCTGGCATACCTGCACTATGTTCAACCCCCTCTTGATATTGTTGGAGGAACTACGGCCCTTGATAAAACCAGTCTGATCTTCTTTTATAACACAGGGCAATACCTTTTCCAACCTCAGGGCCAGCACCTTTGACAGAATTTTAAAGTGTACATTCAACAACAAAATTGATCTGTATGAAGCAATTCTTCAAGGTCTTTCTCCTTCTTTAAAATGAGGGAGATATTAGCCTCGCTAAGAGAGGGTGGAAGGCAATCCTGTGTATATGGATAGCTATACATCCCCAAAAGTGGCTCCGCCAACACATTTATGAATCCCTTATAAAACTCACTAGGGAATCCATCTAGTCCTGGTGCTTTGCCACCCTGAAGATGCTTTATTGCTTCCTGCACCTCTTGTATTGTCATGGCGCATTTAACAGGGAGACATATTCAGTGATTATACTGGGGAGGTCCAGGTTCTCACTGCACCGTCTTCACTGCCTTCCAACTGGTATAATTCTGTAAAGTATTTCCGAAATCTAACATTGATCTTCGTCAACTCATGGGTAAATGTGCCAGCCCTCTCTCTAACAGACATAATGGATTGGGAAACATTTTTCTTGCTAGCCAGACATCTACCTGGCTTATCTCCAAATTCAAACAATCTTTGGTTAGCAAAGGAGACCTCTTTTTTTTGCCACCTGTATATGCAATGAGTCAAGAGCAGCCGGAGAGCCATGATCCACTGTAGCTTGACCACTGAAGGCTTCACAATATGCTTCTTCAGCTACCTTCAGCCGGGCCTCCAGCATCCATTGCAGCTCCTCCCTCTGCCTCCTTCTCGTCGTTGAATACGAAATGATCAGGCCACATAAACATGCCTTTGTGGCTGAACTGGCTGTACCTGAGTTGATATCCCAGAAGGCCGTGAACTCTCTTGTAATGTACTCAACAAATTGCTATCCCTTAACAGGAATGAGTCCATGTGCCAGTGCCTTGCATCTATTCTGCCACCCTTAATTTTAACATCTAAATACATTGGCGCATGGTCTGAGATAGTTATATTCCAAATTTTGCAAGCCAACCTTCTGTCCAAGCAAAGTGATGGCATAAGGAACATGTCAATTTGTATGTGGCACTTGTGTGGGTTGAATTAAAAAGTCTCTTCCGTTAGGGGGAGATCCATCCATTAATCCCAACTCCTCACAGAAGTCCACCAACTGTCTAGATTGCATGGGCGTACCTGCCGGACCCCTTGGCATCCTGTCCAACCCAGGACTCATTAGGCAATTAAACTCCCCTCCTGTGATAGTGTGGCACACCCCAAGATGCATTAATTTAGCAACTGCATCAATTAGAAATTTAAGAGGGTGCGCCAGGGGATAATAAACATTCAAGGCGCCATACTTTTCTCCTGTATTAGAGCTTTAAGAATGATGAACTGTCCATGGTGGTCCTTAATTTGTTCAGTTATCTGAAATGGGAGGTTATTTCTTACCAGTATAGCCACTCCTCTACTTTTAGAGCTAAAGAAGGAGAAGAATACCCAATCATAAACCCCCTGCTGCAGCTTCAGATGTTCCTTATCAGTTAAATGTGTCTCCTGTAGCAGGGCGATGTCAACCTTTCCTTCCTAAGGCTTGACAGCACCTTCTTACTTTTAAAGGGGGAGTGGTTCCCTTTTACATTCCAGGTGCAGCCACCTGAACAAATCATTAGCCATGGTCGTCCAGGGCAGCCCGTGTTTTCCCAAGAGGAGGAAGCTTATCTGAGGTGCAGCAAGCGAAAAATACATGAACTCTATAAAGTCTACAAACTAATCCTATAAAAACTACTACAACTGAAAAACTAACCACCACATTTAATTTAAACAAACACCCAAATAAACCCCAATTCACTAGAGATTTCCTCCCATGCCCATAGGGGGCAATCCTCCCAATCCTTGCTACCATCATGGCTCCTTCCAGCTGAGGGCATGCCCTAGTCCCAGGCAATGCACAGATAAAGAAAACATGTCATTTTACATTCTGAGAGTTAACAATGGACGCCCACCTTCCCCCCTCCACATCTATTCTCCATACATCTTAACCACAGGTATAGGCACCCCCGATCCAAAAAAAAGGACAGCAGCAAAAAAAAATACCATAAACAATAACCAAACGACCAAAATGATAAATAAATCAGGTTTTATACCAAGGCAGTACAAAAGTTATAAAACCGATAAACACAAAAAGGGGAGAGAGGAGAAAAAGAGGGGACACAAAATAAAGAAAAACTGAACCATTGTCTGTAACAGTGCCCCATCCCCCCACTCCCAACCCGAGCCCTTTAATTCAATGAGTTCACAGAGTCCTTTGCCTTTTCTGCTGAATCAAAATTATATACCACCTCTCCATGAGCGAAACGCAACACTGCTGGGTACCTCAAGGAATACTGAATGTTCAGATTCCTTAATTTTCTCTTCATCAAATGCCTTTCTCTTCATGATTATGACTCCTGAGATGTCCTGAAAAAACATTATTCTGGAGCCTTTGTATGTTAAAGCCTGTGGATCTCTTCCCAGTCTTCTTACTGCTTTTGTTTATAGCGCTGGAGTCGCACTAGGACCAGGCAGGGGCACGGATCTGGCCTAGACCGGCGCACTGTGATCCACCAGGCCCAACTCCAACTCACCAGGACATCCACCAGGCCCAACTCCAACTCCAGCCCCAGGAATTTCGGGAGCCATTTCTCCAGGGATCCAACGAAGTCCAATCCTCGGACTCCAGGAGACCCACGAGCCGTAAGTTTTTTCTTCAGCTTTCCAGATCGTCTACCTATTCCTGAAGGACCCGAACCTGGTCTTCCAGTGTTCGGATCCTTCCTCCTGAGACCTCCACCACAGTCTCCGATGCTGCAGTCCTCTGCTCCACTGCTTCTACTCTTCGAGTCCAGTGTTTTAATCTCCTGCTCATGCTTTTTCAGCATGGTAGATATTGGCTCCATTGCTGTTTCAATCTTTTCTTGGAGTTTGGCAAACTCAGAGTAAATGTTACTGCCCCATTAAATCCAAAGTGGCTGCCCCGGGAGTTTGAGCAATGGCTACGGGCATCCCTGACACAGTAGGGGAGTGCCCTCCTTGCTGTACTCCGTTCACCCCATTTCTTTTATTCGCTTTCATCCTGATCTTAGAGCTGTCAAACCACAATTTTAGCAGGTCCAGATGTTCAGTAACTTTATATTACTGTTTTTTTCTCCTAGGAGTGGTTAACGAGAAGGGTAAAGGTCCATCTTGCCAGGGGGTATGGCACAGAGCCCAGCACAGCAGACCACTCAGACCACCGCCATCTTGGATCTCCCCAGCCTTTCTTAAGTAATGGCACAGTGTTAGCCAGCCTCCAGTCTTCTTGCGCCTCACCCATGGCTGGAAGCGATACAAATATATCTGCTAGGGGGCCCATAATTTCTTTCCTAGCTTCCCACAATGCTCTGGGAAACACCTAAGCAAATAAAAAATAGGTGCGGGTGTAGACCATTCAGGCCTTGGAACCTGAACCACAATTCAATATGATCTTGGCTGATCATGCACACTTAGTATCCCATTCCTGTTCTCTCCCATACCCCATACCACAAAGGTCACGTCCAGCACTCTCTTGAATATCTAATGTACTGATCCCAACAGCTTCCTGAGGGAGAGAATTCCATAGGTTCACAATTCTGAGGGAAGAAATTCTTCCTCATCTCAGTCCTGCATGGTTTACCACTTATCCATGGACTGTGATCCCTTGTTCTGGACTTCCCCAACATTGGGAACATTCTTCCCACATCTAGCCTGTCCAGTCCCATTAGGATTTTGTATGTTTCTATGAGATGCTCCCTCAATCTTCTAAATTCCAGTGAATACTCACCCAGTTGGTCCGGTCTTTCCTTATATGTTAGTCCTGCCACTTCAGGAATCAATCTGGTGAACCTTCATTGGACTCCCACAATAATAAGAAGAGACTAGTAGACCAAAATTGCACATAATACTCAAGATGTGGCCTCACCAATGTCCTGAACACATTTAAATTCCTCTTCATCCAAGCTTTTAACTCAATTGCAGTCCCAGTCTGTGTTTGGAAACTTAAAATCCCCTACCATTACAATCTTATTATTCTTACAGCTATCTGCAAACTCCCGACATATTTGCTCCCCGCAGCGGGGAATGAGGAAGGACTAATGAAATAAATTAATTATCTGAATTCCAGAGGCCTGATAGGCGAGGCAGATGAACTCAGAGTATGGATGGGAACATGGCACTGGGATATCATAGCTATTATAGAAACATGGCTGAGGGAGGGACAGGATTGGCAGCTCAGTGTTAGAGCATGGATACTTTCGGAAGGATAGAAGGGGTAGCACAAGAGGAGGTGGAGTGGGGCTTTTGATTAGGGCAAACATCACAGCAATACTTGTAGAGAATATATGGATAGAATTGAGAAATAGTAAGTGGGTGGCATTTGATGGGATTGTACTATTACCACCAGTGGTCTGTGTAAAGTTGAGGAGCAAATATGTCTGGAGTTTGCAGTTAGCCCCCATCATAATTGCTTGGACTTTGTCATACCCTGTTTTACAGCAGAATTAGTTGCGATGCCAAAGACCTGGCTGCTGCTGCTATCTGCCCCTAAAAGGCTAGCCCCCCCAACTGTATCGAAAAAGGTATATTTGCTTGCGGGAGAGACAGTCACTCTAGACTCCTGCACTACCTGCCTACCTCTTCTTGTAGTCAGCCATATACCTGACTGAATCTGTGGTGTGATTACCTCCCTGCAGCTACTATCTATCACAGTTTCTGCCTCCTGTATGCTCCTGAGTGTGTCCACCACTACTCCTACTGTCCATGTTTCTGAGAGGACCTGCAGCTGGACACAATTCCTGTAGATATAGTCACCAGAGACACTCAACTGCTCGCTTATGTCCCACATCTGGCAAGAGGAGCATACTACTACACTGACTGGCATCTCTACCCTTTTAGCAACTAGTGGACTTCGAAAGAGAAGAGCTTACCTTGCCGCTGCTTGCCCTTAACAAAACTCAATATTCATCTAAGCCTCCGATTGGACCTACCAGTAGCACTTTGACCACAAAGCAGCCCCTCTGAAATATGGCCAGAAGATGACACAGCAATGTTTCCCTATCCCACTCACCTAATCCCGCACACTTAGCTCAACTCCCAGTGTTTTCACTCTCTGTAGCTCGCCCACCATGCTGGAGCATTTTAGATCTTGCTTTTATACTTTAGGCCTGCCCTAAAGAACCAGACTAAACCAATATACTTAACCAGCTGCCCTTTATGTGCTACAGCAGTAGGAGAGCTTGTTTAAATTTTTCTTAGGCCTGAAAGAAAAGAAAAACAATCTTAAATGACCACCCTTCACTTATCCACAATTTGCTAGATTTTAAGAAGGCAAAAGGTTAAGATTTATACCCTAAAACTCCAAGGTTTCGCTCAACTCTCAGCGTTTTCACTATCCTGCCAACCACAGGATTTAGTCTCGTGAAATTTCACTGCTCTCCATCTTTGGAAAATATATACTTAGGAGATCAAAACTGCACAAAAAAATCCAGGTGTAATCTCACCAACAATTCAATAGAACTGAAGCAAGACATCTTTACTCCTGCATTTCTTCTGATAAAAGCCAACGTATCAGTTCCCGTCCTAATTGCAAACTGCCCTTGTATGTTGGCTTGCAATTACTCAAACAAGGAATCCATGTTCCTTTAGAATCAAATTTGCCAATCTCTCACCATTCTAGAAATACTCTACACTTCTGATTCTCTTGCCAAAGTTGCTAACCTCACATCTATCTACATTATATGTCATCTGCCAAGTTCTTGCCCACTTACTCTAAGACACCTTTTAGGTGCTATTCTACCTCCTCAAGACCCACAATACCTAGTTTTGTGTACTCCTCAGAATTGGAAATATTATATTTGGTTCCAATATCCAAATGACTGATCAATACTGTAAACAGCTGTCATTCAAGCACTGATTTATTAGTCACAGCTGCCACCTGTCCTCTGTTTACTTTAACCAATCCTCAACTCATGCAAGTTTGTCTAACAAGATTTCTCTTTCTTAAATGCAATCAGTATTATTTTTTCAATGCCTAGTTTCATATCCTTCATAATCAATTCCACTATTTTCTCTACTAACAGATTTGCAGTTCTCTGTTTTCTCTCTCTCCTTTCTTAAATATTATGGTTACATTTCTGCCTTTTATATTGCAAGCACAACTTCAGAATCAATAGAAATTTGAAAGATTATCAATTGTACATCCATTATCACTATGACCACCTCTTTTAACACTCTAAGATGTAGATAATCAGCACCTTGCATCTCATTCATTTTCCTAGTGCTGCTTTTTGCTGTTGGTAATTTATTTCAGTTCCTCATTCTCAGTAGTCCCTTGGTTGTCTATTATTTCTGGAAAATTTTGTGTATCTTCCTCCACAGAGATAGATACTCTATTTCTCATTATATATTCTCCTGTCTTTGTTTGTGATAAGCTCATATTTTATTTTTCTCACATTTTCCTTTTTACATAACTACAACAGCTTTGCCAATCAATTTTTACGTTCCCTGCTAGTTTATACTTCGGTTCTATTCTCCCTTTCTTTTATTAAATCCTGATAAACCAAAAGACACAAGATGATAACAAGAATAAATTGATCAGAAATTAGAGTGGCTTACTACTTCAAGTTTATTTAACATAATGGAATATGGTGAAATGACAACAGACCTTAAGTAATTAATGAAGCTGCAAGTCAATTCTAGGAACAGTACTTTATCATTTCATAAAAGCAATTCAAAGCTCTTTGGATTCAACATTCTATTTGAGAATTTCAAATTGTAATCTCTGTCCTCATTTTATTTTTTCTCTCTTTGCGGATTTGAATTTTACTTTCATTCTATAGAAGCACAGAAGATGACCTTTGGCCCATCATATTTATATCACAGCTGGAGCCAGACAGCTCATACTATCCCCCATATATTCCTTGAAGTCCAACAAGTTTTTGTTTCACTTCAGATATTATCCAATGCCCCTCTGAAAGGTATGATTGAATCTGCCTTCCCCACACACACATGCAATTTATTTCAGTTTAACCTTTTGCTAAATTAGAAAGCATTCCTTCACACCACCGTTGGCTCTTTTACTGTTGGACTTAAACTAGCGTCCTCTGTCCTTTATTCTTCTGCCAATGGGAAGAATTTTGCAATATTTACTCTGTCATTACTCCTTCGGATTTTGAACACTGTCAAATGTCCTCTTAGCAGTCCTAGCTTCTCCAATCTATACTGTAACTGAAGTCCCCCATTCCTGGAGGTGGTTTTGGAAATAGTTTCTGAAACCTCTCTAATGCCATTGTAACCTCCAATGGAGCCATATCATTATTTTGTAAAGGATCACCATAACTTCTTTGTTTTTGTACTGCATGGCAGTACTGAAAAGGGTGCAGAATCAGGCAACTATGCCTGAGCGAGAGATACAAGTCAGAATCAATCTACTTTCACATGGGGACTTAGCCAATGGCAGAAAAGTGTGCTTAAACAAAAGCAATTGCAACTTGTGAAGTGTGTTAAATATTGTCAGAATTAACAGTACTAGTAAAGTTTATCTGTAGTTTTATAGTTTTAAGTTTTATTCCACAAAGTAAAACAGAGTTAACCCAGACTTAGATGTTTACAGCACAATAATTTGACTTCTTGTATCAGCACCAGTCTACAAGGGTCTGACAATACTAATCAGTTTCCAGCTCTTCGCTCATCGGTTTGGAGGCTAAAGCAATGCAAATGAATATCTAAACAGTGCTCAAATGTCACAAGAGTTTCTGACTCAACCACTCCTTCAGACAGTCTGCACCAAATTGCCAACATTCACAGCGTGAAAAGATCTCTGAGTAACTTAAGTGAAGTAAGGTTAAGACATGGCAGGACAGCTTGGTCAGATAGGCAGCATGCCTGCAGTATGTCAGAAGTCATAGATGCTACCACTAACTGCATGCTGCAAGTGTCACCAACTGCAGAAACTGGAGATCCAGGTTTCTGTTCAGACAAGCAATGGCAGAAAGCACTGTGGCACATCCACAAGACTGAAAATTATGTGAATAGCATGCTCATAGTGGTGGTCATATGGCAGCCCAGGAGCAAGCAGGCATAAAGGGTATGGGTGATCGCCAGGCAGTCTAAGAAACTAGGAAGGTGGTGCAGGAGACACACCAGGTCTCACTCATTAATTGCTTTTCTATTTTAGATGTTGATTAGGGCATAGGATGTTTCGAGGAGAGCAGTCAAAAAGAAGCTTTTAGCTCTAAGGATGGTTCAGCTGTCCATGAAGGGAAGAAGATGGGAAGAGCAGTAATGATAGGGGTTTCATTAGTTTCATTAGTCAGAAGCTGTAATTCCCAATTCACCCAATGATATGGGTAGGCAAGGGAATGAGGACCTCAAAGCAGATTGCAGTGAGCTCGAAAGGCGACTGAAAAGCAGAATCTCTAAAGCAATAATCTTAGGATTACCTATTTCTTCTCAAACATAGTGTGTTCGGAAACACCATATGAGAATTGTGATTGAACACTTGGCTGTAAAACAAAATTGGAGAGACAACCCCAGACATTAGAGACATTAAGAGCTGTCTGGGGTTGGTGGGACCTCTACAGATGATCAGATCTAACAGGACTGGGACTTGCACCTTCACAGAAAGACCTGCTGCTATTTCAACAAGGGTTGAAATTAGATTGGCAGGGGAGCTATGTTTCAAGGGAATTAAAAGTAGCATGAGGAAAAGTAGAAATTAAAATCAGAAGACAGGTGAAACGTAGATAAGCATCAACAGGATTGGAAGAAGGAAAAACATTAAAGAAAAAGCAAAATTAAAGGCACTCTATATGATGCATATAGCATTAAAACAGGTTGAGAACTTGAATGCACAAATAATACTAATTTACCTCATTTAATTGACATGATGGAAATGTAGCTGCAGGGCAGCCAAGACTTGGACCTGAATACAAAAGGGTATTGGACATTTCAGAAACGTAAGCAAAGAGGGAAAATGATGGGTTGTAGGAATTTTAATAAAGAACGAGATCAGTACATCAGATCATTAGATCAAAGGATCAAATGTGGAATCCAAGTATGGAGCTAAGAAGCTGCAAGGGACAGCAAAATTGAAGGAGCTGTTGGATAAAGCTGGCCACAGTATACATCACGAAATTAGAGATACATATAAAGTGGCTAATGCAGCAATAACTTCAATTAACATAGACTGGCTGACATAAATCAGCAAAAATAATGCAATGGACACTGTAGCATTGAACAGAAATCCCCGTCATATAAAATACTGGACAAGACCCTGGACTTTACTAACATCTAAAATAGTGGGCTCAGGTTGCAAACACACAATACAGCCAGAATGATTTCTGCCTGGGACTGTTGTTCAGCCTGGAATTCCAACTTAAACCTTCACTCTAAACTAAACCTAGCACCGTAGACCAAAACTAACTTCTACACCTCGGGCAACCAGGCACAGAAAATATAGGACCAACATACATACTGAACATTCAACTTCAATCAAAATCCATTCACTCATATTCTTAACTACCAGGAAGCCAATTGACTTCAAAGGGAACACCAGAAACACAATGGCAAGTACAGATTTGGAACCAAGTTAAAGGGCTCACAATTAGTACAATTGCAGGCCCCAATCTTACCTGAAGCAGCAATTCCCAGGTGAGATCGCAGCAGCTATCCTCAGGCGGGTTCAAGGGAGCTCTTCCCCAGGTGTTCCAAACAACTATCCCCAGAAACATTCTGAGGAACCAACAGCTAATTCTAGTTGCTTTTTATAAGAGCCATCTCGAGAAGGTGGATCCTGACAGCAATTCTGAGAGCTACCAAAAAGAGTCTGTTCCGAACCAGGGGAACCAGCCGCAACCAACCACAACCATGAGATCCAAGAACTGACAAACTCCAAAAACCAACCGACATCACATGGCCTCAGACATGTCCTTAGGTGAAAACTGGGCCAGCAAAACCACCAGAAACTAAGGAAAACCAAGTACTTATCCAACAGATCAACTAAGTGTCCTACCGCATCAGCCCAGACTGAAGGCCTACGCAGTTCAAACTCTTCATCCAAGCACTGGGTACAGCAAGCGGGAAAAACCAGCTGTACTTCAAAATCGCGTTTTCCTCAGTGGTGAGCTTAAACTACCGAAACCCAAACCTTCCAACTGAGCTAGCAAGGAAGGGAAGGCGGGTGATGACAGGAAGCCTGATTTAAGTTTCTGTGGTTAAAACTGTTGCTTTAGGTTCTAATAGTGTTTAATTTAATAGGGTATTTAATTACTATCCTTTATATAATTATATTAATAATTTCACTGTTTACTGTTTTTACCTGTATTTCTTGTATTATACCCTTTGTATTTAAATAAATAGAGATTCTTTTGCTCTGAAACATCTGTCTCCTGCTTTCTTCACTTCACATTCCCTAAACAAGTCTAGTGTCTAGAACTAGAGATCTAGAGCCAGACAGGATATACCCAAGGTTACTACAGGTAGCAAGGGGAAGAGATTGCTGAGTCTTTGGCGATGATCTTTGTGTCCTCGCTGTCCACTGGAGTAGTGCCAGATGTTTGGAGGGTTACAAATGTTATTCCCTTGTTCAAGAAAAGGTATAGGAATAATCCTGGGAATTACAGGCCAGTCAGTCTTATGTCAGTGGTGGGCAACGTATTGAAGAGAATTCTGAGAGACAGGATTTATGATTACTCAATATCCTCATGTAAAAGTCGATCTCATGTAAAAGTCCACCTTTTAATTTTATCCAAAATTCCATCTCTTCTAAAAGGTAATCCTACTATACTGCATTATAAACCTCTCACAAAGGAAACTGCATGTTTCCATTAACCCATTAAATGAAATCGCATTCACTTATTCCAGTAACTCTACTCATCATTGTCTGTTTACTATATTGCATCTCTACTGATTCATTCATTCATTCATTCATTCATTCATAACTCTACTTAGCCCACTTGGTTTACACAGCATGTTTTGATTAATTGATTGATTCATTCATATTGGTACTAAGTCGTTTGGTGCTTACGCACTTTGTTCACAATAGATCCAAAAGTTAATACTATTAAAAAGTTCATCATTTTAATTGTGCCATTATATCTGAATAAAAAGGGGATATATTAGCTACATATATCTTTAATTCCTTGACAAATTTGTTAATGTTGTTGAGGTTCATTACATAAGAGAGTAAATGGGAAGGAAACTGAAGAATTTGATGGGAAAGTTTAAGACGCTTACACATAGAGAATTTAATAAATGTTTCACTTTATGTGTGCCATTATACCAGGCCATGACAATGTTGAACGGTGTGATTTTTCAGGATTTCAATGACTCTTTGACATGTTAAATTTTCATACTGGTACATGTAAATATAATTTACTACCAGTAATTCATTCGTGTTTCTCTTACTTTTATTCGTTAATTCCTTCTACTGTAATTCATTGTGCTTTTCTTCTTTACCCAGGACTAGTTGAGCGATCAAATCAACTTCTGCTAATATGGTATTTCGAACTGCAGCATGAATTTCAGCCACTCAAAACTAGTGCCTGTGTAATAGTCAACCCTATAAATTGAACCTTTAAAAATAGTGTAAAAAAATTTGACTTTTACATGAACATATACGGTACTTGGAAAACCATCGTTTGAATAGAATGAGTCAGCATATGGCTTTGAGAGGGGCAGGTCATGCCTCACAAACCTGAATGAATTCTTTGAGGATCTGACATAACATGTTTTTAGATTAGATTACTTACAGTGTGGAAACAGGCCGAAGCGCAACCCATCCAAACCCATTCCCCCACATTTACCCCTTCACCTAACACTACGGGCAATTTAGCATGGCCAATTCACCTAAGCTGCAAATTTTTGGACTGTGGGAGGAAACCGGAACACCCGGAGGAAACCCACATAGACACGGGGAGAATGTGCAAACACCACACAGACAGTTGCCTGAGGCAGGAATTGAACCCAGGTCACTGGCGCTGTGAGGCAGCAGTGCTAACCACTGTGCCACCGTGCCGCCCACACTGATGAAGGTAGAACAGTGGGTGTGATGTACATGGATTTTAGCAAGGCATTTGATAAGGTTCCCCATGGTAGGTCCATTCAGAAAGTAGGGAGGCATGGGATACAGGGAGACCTGTCTGTCTGGATACAGAATTGGCTGGCCCACAGAAGACAGGTGTTTGATGGAAAGCATTCATAGAACATAGAAAAATAGAAAAATACAGCGCAGTACAGGCCCTTTGGCCCTCGATGTTGCGCCGATCCAAGCCCACCTAACCTACACTAGCCCACTATCCTCCATATGCCTATCCAATGCCCGTTTAAATACCCATAAAGAGGGAGAGTCCACCACTGCTACGGCAGGGCATTCCATGAACTCACGACTCGCTGAGTAAAGAATCTACCCCTAACATCTGTCCAGCCTGAATGACCAATGGTGTTCTGCAGGATTGGTTCTGAGACCTCTGCTCTTTGTGATTTTTATACATTACTTGGATGAGGAAGTGGAAATGTGGGTTAGTAAATTTGCTGATGGCACAAAGGTTGGTCAAGTTGTGGATAGAGTGGAGGGCTGTGGTAGGTTGCAATGGGACATTGACAGGATGCAGAACTGGTCTGATAAGTGGCAGATGGAGTTCAACCTGGGAAAGTGTGAAATCATTCGAATTTAACAAGGTTAAAGGCGTGGAGGAACAGAGGGATCTTGAGGTTCATGTCCATATATCCTGCCACCCAAGTTGATTGGGTTGTTAAGAAGGTGTATGGTGTGTTGACTTTCATTAGCAGAGCGATTAAGTTTAACTGCTGCAAGGTTATGCTGCAGCTCTAGAGTCGAGAGTGTGGTGCTGGAAAAGCACAGCAGGACAGGCAGCATCCGAGGAGCAGGAGAATCAATGTTTCAGGCATAAGTCCTTCATCAGAAAAAACCGAAACGTCGATTCTCCTGCTCCTCTGATGCTGCCTGACCTGCTGTGCTTTTCCAGCACCACACTCGCGACTCTGATCTCCAGCATCTGCAGTCCTCACTTTCTCCTCCCTGCAACTCGAGAGCACCCTGGTTAGACCACACTTGCAATATTGGAAATGTCTGTCATGAGCGGGCATAATTTTAATGTAATTGGTGGAAGGTTTAGGGGCAATGTCAGAGGTAGGTTCTTCACTCAATGGGTGTGTGGAATGCATAGCCAACAGTATTAGTAGAGTCAGATACATTAGGGACATTTAAGCAACTCTTGGACAGGCACATGGAAGTTCGTACAATGAAGGGTATGCAGGTTATTTGATCTTAGAGTAAGATAAAAGGCCGGCACAACATCAAGGGAAAAGGGACTGTATTGGGCTGTACTGTTCTATGTTTTCTATGTTCTATCTGGGGGTTATTCAACCTACCTAAAATCAACAAATTACTGATTGTTAACAGAATCCTGTACGACATTCCTCAAATGCATATGTGTGATGGTTTCTGGTGCAATATGATGAGGAACCAACTAGGGATCAGGTTATTTTTCTTTTGATGTTAATTAATGAGAAACAGCTAACTAACAACATTAGTGTAAAGTAGTCTTTGAGAAGTAGTGATCATAACATGATAGTATTTCACATTAAGATTGAAGACAATATGATTCATTCCTGAAGCAGGACCTTATATGTAAAGGAGATGATTATGCTATGAAAGTTAGGTTGGCTGTGATGAATTGAGAAAATTTACAAAAGATTGGATGGTAGACAGGCTATGGCCAACTATTTAAATAAATTGTATGTAGTCTACAATAGATATACATTCCTCAAATACACACAGCACAGTGAACTAAAATTAAAGTCTGCATTAGATCAAAGGAAGTGGATAACAAGAATGCCAGAAAAACTGGCAAATCTGACAAACGGCAGTAGTTTAGAACACAACAAAGCAGGACCAAGAAATTGATAAAGGAAGGGGAAACTGAATATTAATACAAATAAGGAACATCAAAGTGGAGTGTAAAAGATATGCAAAAAGAAAAAGATTAACTGGGACAAATGCAGACCCATCACAAATGGCATTAGGAGAATGTAAAGGGGAAAACAGAGAAATGTCAGAGAAACTAAACAGTTAATTCATGTCTGTCTTCACAGAAGCAGCTGCAGAAAATCTCTCAAAAATACTCGGCAATTAAGAGACTCGCGTAAATCAGGAACTGAAATAAATCAGTATTTGAAAAGCTAACCGGATTCCAGATTGATTAGTGCCCTGGAGCAAATAAGGTTAACTCCAGAATGTTGAACGTGCCGAGAGAATCAGTGAGCTTACTTCTAGTTATTGTTTAAAAATTCTATAGGTTCTGGAAAGGTTCCTGTGGATTGTGAAGTAGAAAATATAGACTACTATTTAAGAAAACTGGAAGAGAGAGAATGAAGAACTGTTAGTTCTAACAGACTTGTTAGTTGACCTCAGTAGTTGACCTTTGTGGGCGGCACGGTGGCACAGTGGTTAGCACTGCTGCCTCACAGCGCCAGAGACCCGGGTTCAATTCCCGACTCAGGCAACTAACTGTGTGGAGTTTGCACATTCTCCCCGTGTCTGCGTGGGTTTCCTCCGGGTGCTCCGGTTTCCTCCCACAGTCCAAAGATGTGCAGGTCAGGTGAATTGGCCATGCTAAATTGCCCGTAGTGTTAGGTCAAGGGGTAAAATGTAGGGGAAAGGGTAGGTTGCGCTTCGGCGGGTCGGTGTGGACTTGTTGGGCCGAAGGGCCTGTTTCCACACTGTAAGTAATCTAATCTAATCTAATCTAGTCAGGAAAATATTAGACTTTAATTCAAAGGATAGGATAATTGGATATGTGCAAAAGGATGAGTCAACATGGTAAGAGTCAACATGGATTTATGAAAGGGAAATAACAATGAATAAATTTGCAGAGTTTTCTGAGGACATTATTGTAACAATGATAAAGCAGACTCTGTGGGTCTGGTGTATTTGAATTTCCATAATGCACCACACAGAAGCTTAGTAAATAAAATAGGTGGCATGAGATTTAAGGAAATATACCACAAAGAATTGACATTTGGTTATTAGGCAGAAAGTGAGAATAGGAATGAACAAGTTGGGTACTACAAGGATAAGTGCTCAGTCCATGTCTGTTATCACAACTATAAATACTCTGGCTGTTGTCAACAACTAAAATTTAAGACCATAAGATGAAAGGGCAGACGTAAGCTGTTCAGCCTATTGAGTCAGTTCCACTATTCAATAAGATCCTGGTTGATCTGATAATCAACTCCACATTCATGCCATAATGAATTCTACAAGTTCATTACTGTCCGAAAGGAGAAAATCTTCCTCTTCTTTGTCTGAAATGACTGACCATTTTGAGAATATGCTACTCCTTTAACAAGGTTATATTGTCCTTGTTAAGAGGGGTTTTAAAGGCATAGGTTCCGATATATTTGGAAATGTCTACCTTGAAAATGCTTAAGTGCTTTTTGAAACACTTGTACAATGAAAAAGGGTGGCCAGTTCTCCCAGTTTAGGATTTTGTTTGGTTTGGTTTTAGCAAGCAATCTGTTTTGAGGCTGCTGGTCAAAGTAACAGCTCCATGCTGATCCTCTCTCTCTCTAACATTTCTCTCCTGTAAGAACCTTTGTTTGATTGTACCTTTTTGCCATAGGGGTGTTATGGAATGTTGCAGGAAATCAGGACAGCTTTTGTTAAGTTGAGTTTGTGTTGGTTGGGTTTTCAAATAGTTATGTTATTCTAAATTTAGTTTTCTTTTATTAGTTTATAAATAAATTCTGTTTTGTTTAAAACTGTGTGATTAGGCCAGCTGTATCACTACTGGAATATCCACTTTAACCACCTGCTTAAAACAACTAGAAAAGTTAGGGTCTGAGCTACATTCTTGAAATATGTTGAGGGGGGAGTGGATTGATTCATAACACCTTGCTCTGAGATGATGCCTTCTGGTTCTAAAATCTCCCTCAAGGGAAAACAACCACTCTGCATCTAATCTGTCAAGTCCCTTAAGAATCATGTATGTTTCAATAAGGTCAATTCTCATCTTTTTAAATGCCAATGATTACAGGCTCCTCCTACTCATAATACTGCAACCTGTCCCATAAAATATCCCTCCAAAGCTGAATTCAACCCACTTCTCTCCAGTGCCTCCAATGTCAGTTCATAATTACTTTGATAAGTGGATTAAAACTGTTCACAGTATTCCATTTCAGTCTCCTACTTTTGTACTCATTCACTTCAAAATAAAGGCAAACGGTCCATTTGCAATCTCTATTTCCCAATGAACTTGGATGCTAGCATTTTGTAATTCATGAATTCAGGCGAGTGAGGGAAGGTTGTCATAGAGACTTACAAAATTCAAACAGGAATAGATAGGGTTGATGTTCCCGATGGTGGGTGTGTCCAGAACCAGGGGTCACAGTTTGAGGATTTGGGGTGGACCATTTAGGACAGACATGATGAGACATTTTGTCACTCTGAGTAGTGGACCTGTGGGATTCATTGCTACAGGAAGTAGTTGCAACCAAAACATTTAATGTATTCAAAGGGCAGCTAGATATAGCACTTGGGGCAAATGGGACCAAAGATTATGGGCAGAAAGCAGGATTAGGCTATTGAGTTGGATGATCAGCCATGATCGTGATGAATGGCAGAGCAGGCTTGAAGGGCAGAATGGCCACCTTTTGCTCCTATCGTCCATGCTTCTATGTTTTCATGTACAAGGACCCCCAAATCCCTGCATGCTGCAGCTTTCTGCAGTCTCATTCCATTTAACTAATATTCAGTTCTTCAAGTCTTCCAGCCAAAGGGCATAATCTCATGTATTTCCACATGATGTTGCACCTGCCAAGTTTTTGCACACTTACTAAAGATGTACCTACACCCCGAGGTCTGCAGCAATTCAAAAAGGCACCTCATATACGGACAATTAGGTTTGGAGATTAAACTTTGGCTTGGTCAGTGATGTCCACAGATCACAAATGTGCAAAAAATCTCTGCATTGTCCCTATTACACACACTCCCTTATAGTCTGTTATCACTTTTCCCCTTTTTACTCATTTGCTTAAAACTATTACACTTTTAACATTTCCCAGATACGATGAATAGTCTAGCGTTTCCCGATTTTCTATTCGACAAAGATTAGGCTACCTTAAGAAAGCAGGGAGTGTAAAACTGTCAGATTTTAAATCAGAAAAAATACAACTATTACCACTTCAAAGCTGATGTTGAACTGTTCAAGATGGAAAACAGCCATTTTGTCTGGCCAACTGGCATGTGGGATCCCATTAGTACCAAAGGCTCCTACCCTGAATGGCATCTATATTTATATGCTTATTGTCAGACAGCCAAGATTAGAAAATTTAAAATTAATACTGTAATAGAAAACCTTATCCCTTACTATAGGCTTCTTTAAAGTACTTCTGGTTCTATTGTGTTGGTCTCAACAAAGCAATAAGAAATATAAGACCTCTTATTCATTTTCTTATGATCCCAACGATTTGACTGTTAGCATTACCCTCGCTAGGCAATAAAGATGTTTGAAACATCTAAGATAATATTGTCTGCTGGTCATATGATCTGTTTTTTTTTAAAAAGAAGTGATTTACCATTCAAACCTGCTTCATCTCCACTTAAATAATGAATATAAATCACCCAGACTATCCACTGAGACATGTCCTAGTATGAATTACTTGATTCAATTTGAGATTTACAAAAGCACGTCTGTCTCTCAAATTATTTCTGTTTCTCATTTTGTTAAGCAAAAGTCTGGGTCATTTTTCACTTAGCATCCCATATTCCACAATGGCACATCAACAACTTACTATTTAGTATGTTGAATTAATGTCTTCAAAAGAAATTTATGCTTGAAAAAACAAGAAAAAAAATGAAAAGCTCTTCATTTAATTCAGACGTCAGACCAAAAGGTTTGGTAACACTTCACTATCACAATTTTAGTTTGTTATGATGTCATATGTATGTTGTGAACTAATTCTTCCCCTCTGCCCTTGTTGTTTGAAACATTTGCATTTAAACTTTGCACTGACCATCCCACATGCACTTTCGAGAAAATTACATCTGTTGATAATCACTGAAGTCACAACAGTATCAATCCTGCTGCAAAATTATATTTAATTGAGAAGAAAGCATGACTTCCTATCAAAAGTGGGAGAAAGTGAGGCCTGCAGATGCTGGAGATCAGAGTTGAGTGTGTGGTGCTGGAAAAGCACAGCTGGTCAGGCAGCATCCAAGGATCAGAAGATGAAGGGCTTATGCCTGCTCCTTTTTCTATCAAAAGTGACCTGCTTAGCTTGGTTGTAAACAAAAATCACACCAAACTGTTCTACGATTATCTAACTGAAGCTGAAGTAAAATCTTAATCTAAAATCTTAAATTCCATCGATGGCATTTACACTTTTGAATCAAGTGTTATAGGACTGAAGTCTTCATATGAAGAGACTTGAACACAGACATTCAAATTCAGTGCTAAGAGAGTGTGTTGCATGGCTGGAGGTGCCATCTTTCAGATCTGATGTTAAATAGAGGCCCTTCTGCCTGTCAAATAGATGAAAAACATGATTTTTAAGACAAGCTGACGAGTAATACCCAGTAGCCTGGCTAATGTCCATCCCTCAATCAGCAACACAAAGCAGATTAATCTTGTCATTATTGCATTGCTGTTTGTAGAAGCTCATGAGGCATGATTGTTCACACACAAGCTATTAACGATCCTTAATCAGTTTCCCTTTCCACATACATGAAAATTCCATCCTTCAGGAGTTCCTCCAACAACTTCCCCACCACCAATGTCAGGCTCACCTGTCCATAGTTCCCTGGCTTTTCCTTACCACATTTCTTAAATAGTGGCACCGCGTTAGTCAACCTCCAGTCTTCCAGCACCTCACCTGTAACTATCAATGAGCCAAATATCTCAGCAAGGAGCCCAGCAATCACTTCTCTAGCTTTCCACAGAGTTCTAAGTACACCAGATCAGTTCCTGGGGATTTATTCACCTTTTTGCGATTTAGACAATAGACAATAGACAATAGGTGCAGGAGTAGGCCATTCAGCCCTTCGAGCCTGCACCGCCATTCAATATAATCATGGCTGATCATTCCTAATCAGTATCCTGTTCCTGCCTTATCTCCATAACCCTTGATTCCACTATCTTTGAGAGCTCTATCCAACTCCTTCTTAAGTGAATCCAGAGAGTGGGCCTCCACTGCCCCCTGTGGCAGAGCATTCCACACAACCACCACTCTCTGGGTGAAGAAGTTTCTCCTGAGCTCTGTCCTAAAAGGTCTACCCCGTATTTTTAAGCTGTGTCCTCTAGTTCGGCACTCACCCATCAGC